>NC_088926.1:20847500-21125000 GCF_038396675.1 Hydra vulgaris
TGTTTTCAGTTTATTTAAAGTATTTTATTTCTTTAAATGTATCTAGTTTATTTAAAAAAAAATTTAATTTGACCTATAAAGAACATAATTGTTTTAACTAGTTCCTAAATCATCAGACTATGTGCGTTTGAATTGGAGTGATGTTCCAATAGAAGGTAGCAAAAAAAATCTACACATACCAGATTACAATGAGGTTAAAATTACTACAAATAGCACAACAGAAGCTGGAGATTTTGATAGTGAGTGATATATCTTATTTTTTAAACTTTTTAAGTTCAAATATAAAACATAAATTAAGCGTTATTAATAATTAGTTTAAATACTACTTAATATAAATATTAGCACTTAAAAGATAAAAAGATTTCTGAAAAACTTTGAAGTATCTTTTCAGGCTTTAAAATTAACTCTGCTAATAAACACAGTTAACAGATATGTTGGCTAACAGATATGTTGCACTTTCTTTTAAGTAATGTTCAAATATGATTTGGGATGCAATCGATGTCAACGGTCATGTTAACATTTTCTGCAACAAAGTAAGAATGTCAATCCCACAAATTATTTGTAAATTTTGAAGAAAATCTGTCTAATTAGTTTTGAATCAAAAAGTTTGATATTTTCATGCAACTTGCCATCAGACAAAAATTATCATAACATGGCTTCAAGAAATTGTGATTGTTGTTGTTGTCCTATGACCAGACAGTTCATGCAATTTGGTAACAGGAAAAAATTCCCTAACCCCTTTCCACCTCCAAATAATCTCCCTGAGAAAAAATCCCCCTGGATTTCTTTTTTAAATATTGCATAAAATAAATGATATATCAATATATTTTTTTTGCAGGGGATTTTTTCAGGAGGATTATTTCCAGGGGGATTTTTTCTTAGAACCCCCAATTTAAACTCCATCAAAAACTGGCTGGTAAAAATAAAATCAGAAGTTTCTAAACCAAATATATATCATCATCATCATCATCATCATCATCATCATCATCATCATCATCATCATCATCATCATCATCATCATCATCATCATCATCATCATCATCATCATCATCATCATCATCGTCATCATCATCAGACATGTAATCTAAATCAAGAAACAAAAAAAAAATGTTAAAATCTATCATTATACATTGCAACATTAAAGTTGTGAACTTTATTTATATAACACTTAACCTCAATAGCCAAACTTTTTAGATTGTTTCATAAATGATGAACTAAGTTACATACATGTTGATTCCAATCACCCTCCTAGCATTTTAAAGCAACTTCCTTGTTCTATAAAGTTAGGCTGTCAGCTAATTCATCTAATGAAACTCTGCCAATTTTTATCAGGATGTATTAAAAAAGTCTGGCTACAAATTTAAACTTAATTATATTCTGAAACTTATCTAACCTCTATCAAATAACCGCAAGCGCAATATAATCTGGTTTAACCTTCCATATAGTAAAAATGTTTTTACCAAAATTGGTAAACTCTTTTTGGATTTAATAGACAAACACTTCCAATTTGGCCATGAGTACCATAAGATTTTAAATAGAAATATTTTAAAGGTGTGTTACAGTTGTATGCCAAACATAAAATCAATTGTTAACTCTTATAACCAACATATAATAAAAAATAACATCTCAGATTCCAATAAACATTGCAATTGTATTATTAAAAGGCAAGTGTCATTTAAATCAATAGTGCCTTGTAAAAAACATAATGTATTGAGCCACTCTATACCCAGGCACTCTGGATGGAAATATAAAAGTGTATTTTAGAGTTAGTGAAACCGTATTCATACTTAGATACGCTAACTATACAAAATCTTCTATCATCAAAAAATATAAAAATGTGACTGAATTATCTAATAAATTATGTAGGTCAAAAGAAAGTGACGTAAACCCAACAATTGAATAGAAAATTGTAATACGTTGTAGATCTTACAATCCCACAATAAAATGATGCAACCTATGTCTATATGAAAAGTCATAATATCTTACACCAATGATAACTTATTAAATAAGAGGAATGAATTAGTATCTAAATGTAGGCATAAAAGCAAATTTCTTTTTGCAAAATTTGATACAGGTGATAAGCAACCGTTTTATGATTTTTTTTTTTTTTAATTTTGTTTTTATGTTGTTGTTTGTTGTTATGAGTAGAGCGCACTCCACTGTAATTATATATTTTTACAGTCTTTTTGTTTCTTGATTTGTATTACATGGCCAATGATTAGGCATGAAACTATTAGTACCATTTTATTATGTGCATTATGTTGATAAATTAAATTTGAAATTTCAGACATCCAATAGTTTATATTAGCCTTATAAACACAACATAGTGGCCCCCTTTGTTTACAAATGGTCAAAATAGACAACACTAAAATCGTATACCTTTTTCCTCACTTTAAGCAAGTCTCTCATTTTTTTCTAGAACTATTTTCTGGATACTTCTTTCTTTAAAAAAGTCATTTTTATTAGCTTGTATCATATAAGAGAAAAGTTTTGACCTCCTAAACTTTGGAAAAATCTGAAAATTGCTAAAATATGCTAATATAAAGTTAACTGTAGTTTTTTTTTATTCATTCACAAGTTTTTACAGGTAGTTTTTCTGATTAGCTACTACTATCTGCAATAAATGGGCAAAATATAGGCAGCTTGTTGCAGTTTAGAACTCAAATATATCTAAAAGTATATTGCCCATTTGTCTAAAAAGTTTAATTTTCGGCCATTTTGAGGCACTTGTAAATTTTTATAAGACTTTTTTTTTGATTTAAGATTAACAGCATATAAGACCATTAGACCCAACTCTCTAAAAATGCAAATAATATAAACTTGTCAAATTTACGCCAAAAATGCCAGCATTTTTAAATAACCCTATTTTTCAATTATTAATGTTTAAATGCATTATTGGAAACCAGTACCCCCTAACCTGTCACTGGCCTGTCTGAGAGGTGCAACCAATTATTAGTCATTTCTTAACAAAAAGAAAGATATGGTTGGCCCCCTCCTTGATCTGGTCTTTATATTGGTTTGAGGCACAAATAATAGGGTATTAACTATTTAGAGATTTTTGAAGTTTTGTTTCTGGTTCAAAAGTGGTACTTTAAAAATAAGTAAAAAATCAATTTAATTTAAAATAAATCAAAAATGATTGATTTTAAATTGAAAGCATTATTTCTTTAAATTCTATTCTATTATAAGTATATCACCTATAATAAAATAGAATTTAATCACTGAATAAATTGCTAATAATTCAGTACACAAGTAGGACAGTGGATTCAGACATCAATGTGAAGCAGAACAAGATAAATTGAATCATAATAACAATGTAATCATATTTTGATTGAAAAAAATATATTATTAACTAACATGTTGTAGAACTTAATTTAATGGAAAACAAGTAAAAATAATGAGAAAATGATTATTATATGCTGTTTTTGCAGGTGAGCTTCATATATAAGAAAAAATTCTTATTAGAAAGTTTTAATATTGAAAATAACTTGAAAAAAAGTTCATCTTTAGCAATTCATTTATGCAATTTTCTAGAACTTTACCAGAAATGATAGAAAAGCTAAAGTCTGATGATATAATTAAGATAAAATTGACATCATTTGTCCTTTTAAGGCCATAATATTGTTTATTTGCTGGATGAAGCATGTATCTTTCTGGGACATATCTCACAAGTGTGAGAAGTGTCCAAGAAGAAAAAAAGAATTGAAAAAGAATTAAATGACCTGGTAGAGGATTCATATAAATAATTTTTAAATAATTAGATGAATCTAATTATTTAAAAAATAATTATATGAATCCTCTACCAGATAATTTTTTAAATAGTTCATTCTTTAGCAACTAAATTCTTTAATACCCTTTATACATTTTGGAAATCTTTTAAAAAATTGTTCAACATTATTTTGGAAAATATCAATAATTTTTGACTTTGAGATACTATACTCCTTAATTGTGTAAATGTTTAAAGTATCACATTTAAACAATAAAGATCTCTAAATAATTTAAAAATGGTGTTGTTGATACACAAAATATAAAATACACAAAAAGTAAAAAAATACTTTTTGCAAAATTTATGCATTTAAAACCAAATAAGTGGATATAAATAAGTGTGGACTCACTGTAAATAACTAAACTTTTTTTCTGCTCCTACTTACTATCAAGACTAGATTAAGGAGGGGACAACCAGCCATATCTTTTTCTTTGTAAATAAATGACTTATAGTTGGTTGCACCCTTTACACATGCCAGTAGGCAGGTTAGAGAGACATTGGTTTTTAATAATGCATCCAACGGTTGATAATTGACAACATGACAAGTTTATGTTTACATTTTAAGATAGTTGGACTTAATGACCATATATGCTGTTAATCTTAGAGCAAATGAAAGTGTTAGAAAAATTTACCAGCATCTCAAAATAGCTGAAAATTGGACTTTTCAGGGTTTGGCAATAAATTTTTTATATAAGCTGCTTATATTTTGCCCATGTGTTGCAGACAGTAGTGGCTAATGAAGGAAAATATGATGCTATTTGCAATACTGAAGAAACATGTATGATGCTGTCTGCCAAAAATTTTTTTTGTGTAAATCTTGATTTTATGTATCAACAAGACAATGCTCTATGCCACAAAGCAAGGTTAGCGACAGCATGCCTTGAAGAGTCAGATGTGTCAGTGCTGGATCGACCCCCACAGAGCCCTGATATGAATCTCATTGGGCATTTATGGGAAATTTTATTCCACAAGATACAGGGAACCTAGCTTAGTTCCAAAGGTGAACTTTAAGCTAATCTACAGAAGGCCTGGAAGGAAATTGCACTTCCTTCCATTCAAGCTTTTGTTAAGTTCATGCTAATACTTATAAAGGTAGTAATTGCAGCTCATGGCGGACATATAAAATATTGACATTTTTTAAAATTTTATGCAACAAAAAAAAAAAACTTAAGTTATTTTAATAAACTGTTTAGATAAATAGAATTTTTGCAACTAAAAAATGATTAAAAACTTTTTTTATTGCTGTTTGGAAAACCTTACAACAGCAGTATTTGTTTATATATAAATTATATTGTTTTATGTATGAGTGTAATTGTATGTAGTTTTGTATTAATTTCAGTGACATATGACGTCTTGGTGGTTACATTTATATTACATCGAGATTTTTCTGCACATTTTATTCAGTCTTATTTTCCATGTATTCTCATAGTTGGATTAAGCTGGGTGTCTTTTTTTGTAAATTATAAAGCAATTCCTGGTCGTGTATCATTTGGTATGTATTGTTTTAGTATGAAGTATTGAAGTAGAATGTTTTTCTGCTACCTATATTTTATATTAACTTACATGTATACATTATGCTTTAATTATGCTAATTATAATACATTATGCTTTTATATTATTTTTGATCTACTTAATCACAGGCTTTTTTTACTCTTAGGCATCAATACATTTTTAGCAATAGTCTATATAACAAATAGTATTCGATTGACAGCACCAATTTCCAAAAACCTGCGGAGTCTTGATTATTATATGCTATTTTGTATGATTTTTGTATTTGGAGTTTTATTTGAGTATGCTCTTGTTGGTATCACAGATCCAGATTTTTCTTTATCCTGGAGGATTAAAAAAAAGAAGAATTTAGATGTTACTGTAAGAGTTTTTATATTTCTTTTACTACTAAATAGTAAATAGATTGCTTTTTTAACTTGCTATATGTTTAATTTTTATTTCACCATGTAAAATACAAAGCGAAAACAAATACAATGTTAACAAGTTCTATAATTCTAGCATTACATGCTTGTGTTGTATCACCTTGTCTAATTGACTATATATGTTATTGGACCGATAAAAATCTCTGATATTGAATGTGTTGAATTGTTCTGGTTTTTTTACAACAATTACATCAACCAAAAAACAAACAATGGAGTTTATTAGAGGCAATTTTAACTTTTGATTTTAATGATTTTTTGTTTATTTAGTAAAATTTATTTGGTAAATTTAGTAATAATATTTTGCTTCAAATTTTAGTCTGGTCATTAGTGTTGAAGTTATAAATCAGATTTCGTCTTAGGATGTTGGTGGTGAATGGGATGATAAGGGCTGGTCTGTTTGAGTAATCAACTTTAAGTTATTAGGCAATTATTTTGCTGATTTCCTATACAACCGAAGGTGTTTAAAAATATTTAGGTATATGAAAGAGTCTGAAATTAGCTTCTTAGGTTTCCATGGCTCTATATGTATCCAACTCCATTATATAAAAAAATTCAAGTGGTTTAATTTTTTTAATCAATTTTTAAGTTTAAATAAACAAATCACAAAATTTAAAAAAAATTTGTCTAAAACAATAAAAGTAAGAGAATTATTAATCATTATTATGATTGTTGATTCTTTTAGTGTAATTATGTTTGCACAGCTGTTTTCAATGCTTTAGTACTCTTAAAAAAATAAAATCTAGTCGCTAAAATTAGGAAATTAAAGAACATTTTTAAGAATTTATTAACTTAGTTTTATTAATCCGCAAAAATAACATAACATATATTAACTTTCTAATGGTGCTGGCTTTAGTGATCAATATAAAGTAAAATAATCACAAAATAGATCAATAAATAAATAAAAAAAGTAAGATGAAAAAAAGCAACTTTTTTACGGTACTTAAAGTTTCATGCCGTTTGTGGCACTCATCAGCCATATATTTAAATCAAGAAAAAACCGTTCAAAAATACAATTAAAGCACCGTTACAAAATTAAAAAAGCAATGGAATGAGTTCTGACATCAAATAATAATAATAGTAATAATAATGACAATAATAATAATAAAAATAATAATAATATGGAAAAACATCTTTTTTAATCGCCAGTGTCATATTGGGAAAAAAGGATCTGTTTCTATGTCTACACTTAGAAACAATCTCACTCCTTTTATTCAATAAATTAGTATTTTTATAATATAGAATTTCATATTTTTCGGTGAGACATAATTTGCAAGATTTGGATGTTGGATTATATGCTTTACATCGCCTGAGAATTTTCCACTTAACTATAGGGACTAAATTAGCTTCTTTTAACTTTCATACATGTTTTGAGAGTTCAGTATTATTTTTGTATTTAGAGATGTTAAATGATTTAACGTGATTAGCGTATCTTAATTTAAAAGGAGTCTCAATTATCCAAATATAGGATTTTTCATTAGAAGATGAATCAAGATTATCAGTTGTAACAGTTGCTTGATATACAATATTGCTTGTTAAACATTTATTAAACAACGGACAGAGATTCTTTTTATAGCAGTTACAGTCCTGTTTTTTTATTTACAAAAACTTTTAATATTGACAAAAAAACTTTGCAGTATTGTTTTATTGTTGTTTTATACAGCTTTATATAATCTTAAAAATCTAATATAATAATATAAAAATATAATCTTCAATCTTGAAAAATTTGAATTTAAAACAAACAAAAAAATTCAGCAAATCAAACAAGCAAATTGAAACTTTTGTATTAGAATAAAACCGGTGTAGTATAAGATTTTACTCCCGCGTCTTTTTTTGTGTGGATATTCAGATATTACAGAAATGATAGCTTTTGAGAATGAACTCATTGATCTTGTAAAACACATTAAGTTTCGAAAGGTGCACAGAAGTTTTCAAAATAAATTAAAAAAAGATATAAACAGTATTCGAAAATCTAACCTAACTTATACGTATGCTGATAAAACGACCAATCTTTACAATTTATCTAAGAATGATTACAACCACTTGTTAAGAAATGCCATCATTTCAAACTACAAATTATCCAACTCAAACATAATAAATAAAGTAAACTTAGAAGGTAAATGTCTTTTGAAAAAACATGAAGTTTTCAATAAAATTGACATTAACACATCTTCCGATTGTTTTATCACTTTAAAAGACCATAAAGATAATTTTGAAAACAATGCGACTGTCCGTTTATTGAATCCTGCTAAAAACGAGATTGGTAGAATTAGTAAAGATATTCTTTCTAAAATTAACACAGACCTAAGAAATATATTACAATTAAATCAATGAAAAAACACTCACAATATTATCGATTGGTTTAAGACCATAAAAGATAAACACCTTTATAAGTTTTTAGTTTTTGATATTATTGACTTCTACCCTTCTATCAGTGAAACACTTCTTAAAAACTCTATCAATTTTGCAAAGCAACACCTAACATTAAAAAAAAGAAAACATATAACTCTAATTTTTCATGCAAGAAAGTCTTTGCTTTTTAATAATGATCAAGTTTGGATAAAGCAATCAAGTGGTTTATTTGATGTTTCCATGGGAGCGTTCAACGGTGCAGAGGTTTGTGAGCTGGTAGGAATATTTCTTCTTTTTCAAATTTCAAAATGTTATAACAAGCTTGAGGTTGGTTTATATCGTGACGATGGCTTGGCAGTTTTTAGTAATAAAAGCGGCCCTCAAATGGAAAAAATAAAACGGATTTCTATACAATGTAACATGAAAATTGATAGCTACGTTGACGTGACTCTAAATCTTAGTGACTGCACTTTTAAACCTTAATTCAAACCTGATAATACATTAAATTACATCCATGCTGATTCAAATCACCCGCCAAGTATATTAAAACAAACTAGCAGAAAGCAACCCGTAATACGGGTTACAGTCGGTCTGTTACTTAATTTATAGTGGCTGTTTTCCACAATTTAAAGTTACGAAACCTTAACTAATACCCTGTAAGAAAAACACCTTCAAATTAAAAAATTAAACCATCTGTAAAATTAAAATAAAATAATTTACCAATTATTTAACGTTATTTGAGTAATTTACAACTGACATAGGTCATATCAGTGTATGGCAGAACCATTTTCCTAGACATTACTAAGTTCAACACAGTACATTTTTAGTTACTGACACAAAATAATAACACTTCATCATACTTTAAATTGACAAAAGATTAAAGCTAAATTCTTGTTATATTTTTTATAACATGAACTTTAATTAATAAGATTAATATGAAGTGAACATAAATTATTTATGAGTTATTAATTTTTTGGTATCCCCTTGATACATGTTTCTTTAAAAAAGGAAATTGTCTTTAAAACGATAAATGCACACTAATTAAATTTATTATAAATAACTAAGCAATTGAGTACAAATACGTTTCAAACAAAAAAAAGTTGATTTACAATCAAACATGTGTATAACAAATTGTAAAAAATATGTAAACTTTGATCTTTTATATTGCATTAATGCGTCATATGACAAACCTAAAATAAAAATTGTAACAGATAAGTAGACATAAAAGAAAAACAAAACAAAACAAAACAAAAAACTGGAATACAATTTACCTGCTTTTCGGTAGCCTGTTGTCATACTTAAACTGCTGTCATGATGCAACTTGTCAGTGTTGTTTTATGACGTTATATCACGTTGGTTTTTAGTAAACTTTAGTTAAATTTAAAAGACATTACAATAGATTTAAAATATTTTAATTAAAAAGCAAAAAAACAAATGCTTCAAGGAGCCAAACTAAAAATATTAAAAAATTAAATAGATATAAATAAATTGCATTTATATAGCTAAATAGTCTTATAGTAAATTTTAAAAGCAGTGTTTTCAATAAATTAAACTACCAATTAATTATTTTTAACAAATAGAATGTAGCATCATATTATGATGATTGGGTAGTGAATCAATTTAACTATATTTAAGTTTAATTGGTGAAAAACAAATAAAATTTCAATTAAAAAAGACAAAAACAAACCAAATATACAACAGTATATTATAAAAAATTACAAAGCTAAAAAAAAAAAATCACTGAAGAAAAAACGGCAACAAAAAAGTTATAAATATCTTCACTGATAGAAGACATTTACAACCTTTTGGTTGCTGTTTTTTCTTCGGTGTCTCCCAACACCCTGGTATGGATGAGCCCTCCATTTGAAGGATGGCTCATCCATACCGCCATTACTTCACCACCTATTGAAGGACCTCTCCGAGAGAGACCCTGGTGTTGGGAGCGATATCTTTGATATTCCTCAAATGTTAACGACTCTAAAATTACAAATAGAAGGATATAATAAAATTTAAAAGTATTTACAGTTTTTTTAAATCAAAATATAAAGCATAACCTCACCATTTTCACAGAATGAAGAGGATGCTAAAAATAAATTTAAAAAAAGTAAATTAAAAAGACTTGTGAGAAATTTAATTTTGATAAAAATATGAGTAAAATGCAAACAGTTTAAAAATGTCATATTTATATTAAATAATTCTTTCACCTATTGCACATATTTCTCCATAAAAAATATATAAAATTTAAAACACAGCCCTACCAGTTATGCTTCTACCAGACACTAAAGACAAAAAATATACCTCAGAATAATTGACAGAATTATATTTACATATAAATAAATATATAACTATAATTTTTTTTACCTAATCCCCTCATTTCTTCCATGAAGTTGTCTAAAGTAAGAAAAAAGATAACTGAAGCTAAAACTAATAAAAACTAAACTAAAATTAACTATAAACTAAACCAAAACTAAAAAAATTAAAATAAACTTTAAATTTTAATATCTGTACCTCAGAAGACAAAGGTCGGTTATCCAGTTTTTTGTGAAAATGAGTTATGTATGAGACCTTTTTAGTTTTTTTAGTATCTACACATGTATAAAGACTGTTTTCCTGCAACAATGTGAAACAAAGTTTGGTAAATATAAACGGTCTGGTTTTCCACACAATGTTCAAAGGAAAAACGTCTGTAGTTCAGAAATGACTTTTCACTTTTTTTATTTAACTTTTTATTTTTATCAAAATTATATTTCATGTGCCTCAAGACAAATTAAATAAAACATAAAATTAACCATCAAGAATAAAAAAGCCAATGAAGACTAATTATTTTACTATTTACTCTCTCCTGGACAATTTTTAAAATGTGACAACTGAAAATTGGACTACTGAGTGTACAGATACAAATGCTTTATTTATTTAACTATACTAATCATATAATTTATACTTAGTTTTTTTTCCAACTCTCCTAAAAGAAAAAAGAAAATAAAGCTTAAGTACTTGAAGTTTTTAAATTCCAGTTACAGTACAAATAAACAAATTCCTATTAACAATTATCTAATAGCAAAAACACTGACTTATTTCAGTCTTCAATTCTGTGTCTAAACAATAAAAGCACTTAAATGTATAGACGTTAAAATATCTACTCAACTTTTTAAAAATAAATTCACTAAACTAATGTAACTAATACTTTTATTAGCTCTCTCTTGATCAACTAAAGAAAATAAATTTTAATTAAACTATTTTGATGTAAAATAATAAGAAGCTGTCTTACTGAGAATTTTAAATTTCTTCTCTATTATTGACAATATAATTTTAAGTATTACCTAAGTTCTTGGGTTTATTGTATAAAATTATAAAAACCTACTGTTTTACTTTAAAGTCAACAACAATATTTTAAAAAACATTTTAGTTACTTTATAAAAAAATAAAAATCCTTTTAAACTTACTACCTCTCTCTTCATTGTTGTCAACTAAACAGAAAAACAAACAAACAACTGATAGTAAATTTTCACTTTGGTAGTAGGTTATTAAATAGATTAAATAGATCAAAGATCTATAATCGGCTCTAACAGTCTACAACCTTATCATTAAACTATAGCTATTTTCTACAACCTGGTGTAATTTAATATAGATATATTTTTTAAGTAATTAAAAGTATTTAAGATTATAATATATAAGATTTTAAAAACCTGAAATTTAAAACATACTTAAAAAAAAAACAGAAATATTAAAAAGTAAATCTTTTCCTTTTTAAAAAGTAAAAATGCTTTTTAACTTACTTTCTCCAATGATACTGTTGTCATCTAAACAGAAAAGCAAACAAATATTGAAGCCGATTCTTTCTTAAACCTCTTTAAATAATTCAATATTAAAATAAATATTTAATCTTTCTGGATTGAATTAATTTAAATCAACAAACCTATACGAACTGCAATTTATAACATTTAATTATAACAAAATGGAACAAAACTTACTTCTTAGTAATTCAGCAACTAAAAATAAACATATATTTAAGAATTAGCTACATAACATGATACAAATCAGTAGCATAATACACATATATTTAAGAATTAACTACGTAACATGATACAAATCAGTAGCATAATACACACGTAAATAAATACAAACCTTCATCTTTAACAATTTGGGACATTCTATTAATTCGATATAAAAAATAAAAAGAAATATGCTTAAAAACAATTTTAATAAAGGTAATAGACATATTAAGATATAAAAAATTGTAAACAATTAAAATGATTAAACAGGATGTAACTTACTTGAAAGATATGATATGATGTATTAAAACAGATATTTTTTTTTTTTTTTTTAAACATCTTCGCTTCCAACAAGGCTGCAAGCAGCCACTAATTAAAGTTGGAAGTTACTGTAAGAGAAAAGATGAAGATTGTAGAGCAAGATAACGATTGACGGACGATTTAAAAGATTGCAAATTACATGAATCAGGAAAGCAAGATGAAGGAAGCGAATTCCAAAGAGCTGATGTTCGAGGAAAAAAACTAGACGAATAAGTGTTTTTGGAGCACTTAGGAACAGTCACAGAAAAAGGATGACACTTAATTGAATGACGAGTAACACGAGAATGAATTTTAGTAGATGGCACAAGAGACGTTAGCTCTTTCGAGCAGTGCCCATTATAGTATTTGTAGAAAAGAGAAAGAGAAGCAACATTACGACGATGTGATAATGGTTGAAGGTTGGCTGCAAGAGCAGGTCCAACTATGTTTACAATGCGTTTTTGCACCTTGTCTAAAAGAGAAAGGGCATCATTAGAAGATCCGCCCCAGATATGGCAACAGTATTCCATACAAGGCCGGATTTGAGATTTATAGAGGTAGAGAATAGAATCCAGAGTAAGAAAGTGGCGAGCTCGATAAAGAGATGCAACCTTAGCAGATGCTAATTTTGCAACCGATTTGATATATGGTTTCCAAGAAAGATTGGAAGTAAGAGTTAATCCTAGAAGATGAAGAGTAGGTGACTCATCGAGTACATCACCGTTCATAAATATAGGAAGATCTAAATTATTGCGATAACGATTGGCTGAAAAAAATTGAGTTTTATCTGAATTAAAGTTCACCAGCCACTGTGAGCCCCATGCTGTAGCAGAAGTGAGATCCTTTTCAAGCTCAAATGCCCCCTCCAGGCAATCAGAGGGTGTTGGTTTCTTATCACGACAAGAATAAATGGTAGTATCATCAGCAAACAATGCCACCTTAGATGTGAGAATATCTGGAAGATCGTTAATGTAAATTAAAAAGAGTATAGGGCCAAGGATAGAACCTTGAGGAACCCCTGAAGTTACAGAATAAGAAGAAGAGTGTTGTCCATCGAGGACAACTTTTATGCTACGATTGGAAAGGAAGGATTCAATGATCTTAAAGATGTTGCCGGATACACCATAAGAAGAAAGCTTATGGAGAAGACCAGCATGCCAAACTTTATCAAACGCTTTTGAAATGTCAAGAGCGATGGCCTTAACCTCTCCACCTTCATCTAATGCACGATAAAACCTGTCAGTTATTACTGTTAGCAAATCAGCTGTAGAACGAGAAGATCGAAATCCATATTGATGGTCAGAAAGTAAGTTGTTAGATTCAAGATGAGAAATTAAGTGTTTGTTAATTAAAGATTCAAAAACCTTGCTTATGATAGGAAGAAGACTTATGGGACGGTAGTTAGACGAATCAGATCGCTCCCCAGAATTTTTGAAGATAGGGATAACAGATGCGGCTTTCCAGCAGGCTGGAAAACAAGACTCTGATAAGCACTTGTTGAATAGTTTTGAGAGTATAGACGACAGCTCTGGAGAACACTTCTGCAAGACAATAACAGGTATGTTGTCTGGGCCACAAGCTGTAGAAGAGTCTAGACAGGAAATCACTTTAGATACAGATGCTGAAGTGATATGAATGTCAAGCAATGAATCAACCTGTTTGTTGGCAATATCAGGTAGAACGCAATTAGTGGAATCAAGAGATGATATTGATGAAAAGTTTTTAGCAAACAGTTCGGCTTTGTCTTTAGGTGAGGTGACAAAGTCTGAACCATACAAGAGAGGTGGAATTATAGATTTGCCCTTATTATTGATATTATTAAAGATTCTCCAGAAGTCACGAGAGCCTAATTTTTGAGATGAGATACGAGATTTCATGACCTGAGAATAGCGGGTTTTGGCGTTAGACAAAACCTTTTTACAGTTGTTTTTAGCAGTAATGAACAGACGTCTGTTTTCTGGAGAATTGTTTTGCTGATAAATATGGAAGTAACGGTTTCGATTGGCAATCGCAGCAGCACAGTGTGAGGAAAACCATGGAGGAGAGTGAGGCTTGACCTGGAAGTTATATAAGAAGCACATTTGTCGACAGGAAGTTGAAAGATTTCTACCCAAGGGCCATCACGAAGAAAATCACGGAAAGAATCCCAGTCAGCTTTACTGTAGTTGTAAGAGGTTCGATAGTAGGGGTATTCAGGTGATGAAGAAGAATGAGATATTAGTTTTAAAGAGATCAAACTGTGATCAGAAGCACCTAAGGGTGAATGTGGAGAAACTGAGCACTGACTAGGATCAGAAACAAGACATAAGTCGAGTAGAGAAGGTAAATGATTAGGGTTGTCAGGAAAGCGAGTTGGAAAGTTGACTATTTGAGTTAGGGATTGAGAAAGGCAAAAGTTGTGGGCTTTAATGCCTGCAGAGTCACTGACACTAGAGCCAAGCCATTCAGAGTGGTGAGCATTAAAGTCACCGACAACAACTATATTAGCTGATGGATAAAGAGAGAGGGCTTGGTCAATATGATCAGAAATAACATCAAAAAGAGTACAGTCTTGAGATGAAGGAGATCGATATAGAACAAAGAGAAAGGCAATAGAGTGAAGTGGTGCTAAACGAAAGCACATGAAAGAATAGTCTGTGGATTCAAACCTAGTTTCACGACAAACAGGTGAATTCTTACGAATGTAAATGCCCAGGCCAAGCATGTGACTATTGGAGTCTTTACGAATCAGAGGAAGATAACCATCAACACTAAGATCACAAGATGAGACAGCCTAACTCAAATTAGTCTCACAAAGAGCAAGTAGGTCTGGTGAACTTTGCAAGAGATAAGACTCAACAGAAGAAAAGTTACTTCGAAGACCACGAATATTAGTGAATGATAGGTTTAGAGAACTTGGTGATGATGATGGTTTTTTGTGTTTTATAGTTTTTGGTACTTTATTCATTTTTAAATTAGATTGAAGAACTTGACTCAAAGCATAGATAGTACTCAGAACACTGTTTAATAGCCCAAGCAATTGCCTCATTACTACTAATAAACCCTAAGCCATAACAAAGGGCTCCAAAGGGCACCAAAAGTACAAACAGGGACACCATCCATGCGCAACATGGCACTGTTAATACTTTGATATTTTTCAGCTGTTGATGGAATCAGCCTCTCTGAGAGCTACCACAGAGTTCGGGAAACCTGACTACCAGCCGGCCTCAGAACCATAAAACTGAGTTTTAGAGCTGTACCCTCATAAGGAGATAATAGAATGAGTTGCCTAGTCATAAAAACAGTGACACAAGCAAACCCATGCATTGAGTCAAGAAGATCCAGCATTCAACATCCTAAACTGGAAACAATGTATTAAAAATACATCTGCGCCAGCCTAATAGATGAAGAAGGGGTGCGAGGCTGGTCAACAGATAGAATCTGTTTACCCCTTAAGTCTTTGCCTAGGAGGCCTTCTACAAGACAGTAGCTGGGTGCATTTAACATCTGCTCAAGATGAGTATTTTTATCGAGACACCATCTCTAGCCTTTACTCAACCAAGAGCCCCAAGGCAGGGGGTGTTTTAAATCGGAGTTGGCATCTCCTAGCCTTTGCCTAAAAAGGCGTATCCTACAAGGCAGCAGGACATGAAGCAGATTGTACTGGGTTACATGTTACCAGTAGCAGGATAACCTGATCTGACAAATAGAAACGTGTATTTTAAATGTAATAGAAACGTGCTATTTTAAATATAATAGAAACGTGCTATTTTAAATGTCTGGAAATTCCAATCTCAAAATTCCAGAACAGAAGAAAAACTAACAGCGCACAAACGTAACTGTCCATCACCAAGGGTAACAAAACAACCAAGAGTAACAAAAAAGTAAAACCGCATTTAACTTATTGCATTACATTATTACAAATTAAATTACGATTAGCATATTCAATTAATTACATTATGATTATGATTAGCAATATAAATCAATGCCTAAAATAACTCATCTATTTATAAATAAATCATCGATTTTAAAATTTATCAATGCGTCTAACTCATTACGCAACTAATTAGTTTATTTACTAATATGTGCAGTAAACATATCTGGACAAAAGAGCTAATTTGTGTTAACTCCATTTTTTGTGAATGAGTAAAATACAAATTTGTTATTTAAGTTTTAAGCGACATTTCTTGAAGTACGTAAATATATAAGTTATGAAACATCAAAGCAGCATCGTACTAATTTTTCTTTTTCGTGATATTTCGACCTATTTTAGCACAGATCGTCATCAGACGTAAAATACAATACATTATAAAATAAAAATTTGATATTTATGTCGCATATTCCGTCTGGGCCATATAGCCTTCTAATCGTTATTTATTGCGGTTTAACCGCAATCAATTAAGTCTTAAATCCATTTTATGAGCCAAAATATCTTAAAATAGTTTTTTTTACTATACTATCACATTTATACTTACATGCACTATCACATTTAGCTACCAAAAATGTTTTAAATTGGCATTTAAAGGTTACGTTACGTTCATAGTTTTTAGCGTAACATAATTTCATGTTTGTAAACCAGGCTGACCGCACCCGGGTCTTGTTAAGTCTGTTCAACACAGACCATTTTTTTTATTATTTGTATGACCTCTTTGTTTCTATAGTAAACGGTAATATACTACCATTTACTTAAAAAATTCTTTTTGTTACTTGGAATTTAATTCTCGTAAATATTTTGACAATAATAAAGGACCTCCCTTCCTCGTTTTTGCCTTTTTTTTTTCCTCAAAAGTGTTGCAAATGCAAACTAAGCTAATTAATTAGTTAAACCCGTTATAAAATTTAAGTAACTTGGTATTTGACAAATGCGCAAAACTACAATATTCTCCATGTATTTAAAGGTTTTTAGTTTGTTTTTAGTTGCTCTTTAAAAACATCCCTTAACGTATGTACGTAACGTTATGTACAACAAATTATTAGGCATAAAAAAGAGAAACTTAAAAAAATTGAACTAATTGCATATATTTATATCATTTTAACTGAAAAAAAATTTACAATAAAAGGAAATCAGGTTTTTTTTTATAAATCCTAAATCTTGAAGAAAAAAAAAATGGAACTATGATATCATAATTACAAAAGAATAAATAAAAATAAAAAACCACATTAAAACTCAAAATCGATTTACGTATTTATAGTAACCTATGTTGACATGGCAGTTAATATAAACATTTATCGAAAATGTAACTATAAAATCTGTTTCCAAGTACAAAAGGATTAACAATACTAAAAAAAATAAAAATCAAATTAAGATATAAATTGCATTTTTAGCAAAATGTTGTCTTTGCTTTTAGTAAATAAATAAAAGCAGTAAGTTCCAATAATGAAACTACCAATTATTCATTTTTAACAATAGACACCAATGTGAAGGTAAGCGAAGCAGTCTATCAACACAAAACATCACAACAATAAAACATAACAATAGAATATTTACACCCTTGATCCTAAAATCCAGCGAAAATAACAAACCAAATTAAAATATGAAAGACAAAATTAGAAAACCAATTTTAAGTTAACTATATTTATCTTTTTATTAAACATATAAATGCATAAAAGTATGTTTGCTTTTATATTCAATATTAGTTATTCAATTACTTCAAATTTAGGACATTAAAACGCCCTAGGTTTAAAGATCAAGGTTGCATACTCTCTCATGCACATTACGCTAAACATTAACAGACATTATGTGTTTCCAGAATAGTTAAAAAAAGGTTAGACAACACAACCTAGCTCTAAAGCAGTAACACCGCCTTGCACTAAATACTGCCAAGTCACACCTCTGCTATAAGTAGACCGCTTGGCTGGCAAGCTTATCAATCTTGCTCAACATAATACCAAGTCACACCACTTTAAAAACATGGAAACAACATAATTTTAACATATATACAACTATAAACAAATATGATTTTATATAACACATATAAACACATTTTATGACAATATTAAATGACATATATTTATCAAAAACTATGAAAAAAAAAAATTAAAATATTAAATAAAGTTATACATACAAAATGCGCTTACAACCTACAAACAGTAAATTTTCGAAATGAAAATCTAAAGACTATAAATTAAGAACATTAGAAAATATAACATTATTTGTGTAACACTTTCCACCTATCATACCTTGAATGAGATGTTTATCAATTTTGAAAAACAAACTATTAAGTGCTCTAGTTCTTGAACATGCAACATATAGTTGATCATGAGAGTACCCCAACTCTATCAAATGTTTGACCTTGACTTTTAATAATTGTCATTGAATAAGCCAATCTGACAGGAAACTGAGGACGTTTCAGAACAAAAGGTAAGAATAATAATTTTTTATATATAACAAACTGTCATTTAAAATAAATTATACAATAATCTCATGACTTTAATATATATATATATATATATATATATATATATATATATATATATATATATATATATATATATATATATATATATATATATATATATGTATATATATATATATATATATCAGCTAGGAGATGTTTGAAAAAAAATTAGCTTAGAAAATAATAATAAAAAAAATTATTAAAAACATGCAATTCTAATAATAAACATACTGCTAACAAAGAAAAGTTAAAAAAAAAACGTTTTAAACCTTTGTTGCAAACTTAAAGATTATTTCTTCAAAAAAAATTATTAGTAAACGTTTTTTTCAAAAATTCACAAAACTTTACAATATTTTGTTCTTCTATACCACATTAATACATTATCTAGTAAATCTAAAATAAAAAATGTAATGAATAAGTAAATAAATAAGAAAAACATTACATACAAAAAATGAAAATCAATGCACCTTATAGAGAAAAGCTGTTGTGATTTACCAGAGTAAAATATTATTATTTTATGTTAGCTTTTACAAAATAGTTTATGCTGGAACATCATGATTCCAAAATATTTATAGCAAAATCATGTAGTAAACAGCGCAAGACAAAAAGTTAAATTGAGATAAAACAAATTATATATATGGAAAAATAATTTGTATTGGCTTTTAGTGAATAATTAAAAGCAGTGATTTTTAATAAAATTACTTATTTACCATTTTTAACAATAGACACCAACATAAAGATAAGCCAAATGTCTATCAACTCAAAAGATAACAAAAAAACATCACAGCAACAACACACAACAATGGCACACACCATAAGTTTATATAATATGTTTATAACAATAAGTGAGATAACGTTCATATTTAACAGAACATAAGTAACAACATTAAGCAAAATGTTATTAAAATACATTATTATGCATTTTTTGACACTAAAGACTATCGCGTAACCCTCTGTTATAAGTACATCACTTGGCTGGCAAAGTTGACAAATCTTACTCTACACGTTTACAAAGTCATAGCACTTTGAAACAACATAATATAAACATAGTACTAACTTTAAACATAATAAATGTGTTTAAATATCACATATTGACACATACACAAACAATAAAAAACACTTTACATTATTATAAAAATACATTGATAAAACAACTATAAAACACTTATTACCACATACACATACATATCAAAAAAGCATAAATGCATACTATAAACGTGTACAAACAAAAATATTAAAAATGACGCAAGAAAATTTAAAAAGATTCAAAATAAACAAAATATATATTTACAAACAATCAGCGCCGTAACTAGCTTTTCTAGTGTGCAAAATTTCATTTTTCGGCCCCCTAAGCCTAACTTTTTTTTGGAAAAATTGTAAATTAACAAATAATTTTTCGTCAGTTTAAAGTTCCATCTACGGGCCCTGTGCAAGTGCACCTGTTGCACCTGCCTAGTTACGGCACTGCAAACAATACTCCTTACCTTTTTTTTTTCATAAGAACTATAATCCTCATAACAAAATTTAACCTTTACATATAATAACATGTGACATGCCATGTCAGTGTTGGCACAAAATTTTAATATAATTTTTCTAAATTTTCTAAAAAAGAACAAAAATAGTTAATAGCATCACAGAAATTTTAAAGTCGTATTAACCATTTTATGGAAATAGCATTAGTATAACTTTAAATAACTTCCATACCCCTATTTTCCTTCTAAAATATAAAATAATAAAACTGCTAAAAGAAAAGCTAAAACAAACAAAATATAAGCGATTTAAAAAATTAAAATCCTTTCTACTTAAAATCCTTGCCACTTCATCTAATAAAAATTTAAATCCTTTCTACTTTACCTAATAAAAATGTATATACAACTATTCTATATACTTACTTCAATTATAATATGATCTAAGCGATGATTATTTATATAACCCTGATTAGTATGATTCTTTATGTAATATATCTAAACTAATAATTAAATTTCATAAAGAAAAAAGTTTCAACTCGCTTAAGAGATCTTTCTCCGATGACCGCGTGCGTTTAGAGAACGCGTTCTTTCAAAGCATAACTAATAAAACGGCATTAAACAATAAACATTTCTGTAGTATTAATATTAAGATACCACGTTCGATTGAACTTAGATTGTCTACAAATTCATCTAACAAAGAAATATTTCAAAATACTATTCCTCTATATAATGAATACATTTTATGCAACAATACAAACCTTAATCAACAGGGCTGTAACTGCTATAATAAAAATCTCTGTCCGTTGTTTAATAAATGTTTAACAAGCAACATTGTATATCAAGCAACTGTTACAACTGATAATCTTGATTCATCTTCTAATGAAAAATTACCATAGGCACACATGAAGAACGTACCTGCAGAGAATATATGTAAATATTATAAGGGGATTTGATTATACCATTTCTTGACACCATTTTTGAAATCAAAATAAAATTTCTTCATAACAGAAGCACATCTTGATCTTAGAATCAACCCCAATATAATAATTATATCTACCACTACTCTTATATCAGCAAAAATCTTAGCATTTTTAAATGCCCTTCTAGCAGTGTTTCGGCATTAGTCTTGCCAAAACCTTATTATGGCATATCAACTATAAGGCTTAGCTCCTTCTCTAAACCTCTGTTAAATAGTTTTCTTTCTATTTTTTACTGATATTTTTTCAGCAGGGGATTCAGCTAAGTATTTTTTAATGTCTATCTTGTATCTTAAATGTAAAATATTCTTAAAAGATCTGAGCCAGCAATACAGAGTAGAAAGCGCCAAATATAAAACTTTATCATTGACTGATCAATGCTGGACTATTAAGTTCACTGGGCTACCCAAACATTACATGATTAAAAAACAAACTAAAGGACAGTCTTATGTTACAATATGAATTAAAAAACTTGCTACATATTTCCAAAAAATTTTATTTAAACTTGAGATGCTCAAATTTTATATAACCAAACTTTTTAGCGGTTTTACGTTTATAAATTTGTTTTTTGATTTGAAAAAGAAGTGTATTTGGCATTGTTTATTTACAGGGAGCTTCAGAATCTTCTTGTCAAAAAAGTGTGACTTTTGGACCAATTGTTTTTAATACCGGTGATCAACACGTGATTGATAATTGTTCTAAAATTATTTTTCCTTTGGCGTTTTTATTTTTCAATGTACTTTACTTTGTTTATCACAACGTTCATCCTGAAACTGTAAAGAGGTTTACAGCCTGGTAATGTATGCTTTAATATTTAATCTTTGAACAATACTTCATCAAAACGTTCATCCTGAAACTGTAAAGAGGTTTACAGCCTGGTAATGTATGCTTTAATATTTAATCTTTAAACAACACTTTATAAAGATAAGCTTAGTGTAAATTACTACAGTTGTTTTTATTTGTTTTCTTTCACTTGTTTAATAATAACCGAAGTGTGTTTTTAACTGGTAAAATAAAATCTAGAAATAAGATTTTAAAAATTTCCTAAAGTATCTTATTTTAGTTTCGTTCAAAAACGTTTTTCTATAAGTTTAAGGTTTTTGTTTAACACTCTATAAGTTTAAGGTTTTTTCTTTAAGTTTAAGGTTTAAGTTTAACACTCGAGTGTTAACACTTGTTTGGATTTTTTAATTAAAAAAGGTTTCAGTTTTACTGTGATTTTTAAATTTTTTTTAAATGAAAACATTTTGTTAGTTGATTTGATCTAAAAAGCGAGTCGATTCCGCGCGAAAAAGTAGAGTTTCGAATCTGGAAGAGTTAATTATCTAATTTGCGAACAAGTCCTTAAGTGAACTATTATTTATTTAAAGCTTCTAGTTCGGTGAGGCAATTCTTGAACTTAACCCATAAGTACATTAATTAATATACCAAAGTATAAAACCGTTTTCTTTTAAGTTATCTGTTCAGAAATTTTTCCCTCTCTCAACTCTATAACTCCAAAACACGAACCTTGACGAACAAGGCAGCTGCGCAAAGAAATAAGTTGAGCGCGGTACTTCCATGGACGTGGTGCGATTCCCGCCAACGTGAAACTTCTCGCTTATGAGGCGAGCGCTCTTTCACTACCGCATTTTACTGAACATTCATAGCAAATGTGTTTTCTAAGGTCATTTTTAAAAAAATTATTAATATCTAACACAGGTTGTGCATTTATAACATGTCCTTTTTAAAAAGATATTTTAAATGTAATCTCTTTGCATAAAAATCTTCCTATATTTTTTAAAATTATATATGCAATTTTTACACATAAAAAATCTTTGTTTACAACTCTACAATTTAATATATATATATTTTTTTTTTCTGCTGACCAAGTATATTACTGGAAGTCAGTGTTATTAGAGAGCCGAGACTCCCGGCCCACTTAAGGATTTATTTGTAGCCACTAGGTCAAAACCCAGCAGCGCCAACTTATTAGTTTATCTCCTTTTAACGTCCGGAATGGACGGATTGCTTTGAGATTCCGAACGTAGAAGAAGACGACGAAAAAGTGACTACGCCAAGAACCTCTATCAGCTGTAACGGTTTCGATCTTGCGCTGTTTCTGCTTTATAAAAACACCGTAACCAAGTGAAAGGTCGTCTGGAGCCGAAATAAGAACAGATACTTTTTATTTCTTTTTTTTTTTTTTTATATTTGATTAAAAAATAGGGGACTATTTACAATCAGGGAGGAAAAGATTCACTATAATATCATAAATTTTCTCCTTTTATTTGTTTGATGGTTATTTATTTATTTGTTTATTATTTTTTTTTTTTTCTAAACTGTTGTGGTTATTTAGGAAACGAAAATCAAAAAATCGAAAAACGAAAAAAAAATCGAAATTAAACCACAAAGGTTTTCAGTAATAGCAAACAAAACAAAATATTTCCGAGTTTAAAATAATTATGCCTCGCTATTACCCCAAGCTATTATAGAATAAACACACATCCATCATTGCCACCGGGCTTTGCAGGGCATGTTCGTTGTTTTTCCGTCAAGTTTAAATAATATTATGCTGGCCATAAAGCCTCGCATTTAAAAAATATAGGTATGTCCGTCGCACCTAACGGGGCTGCTGGGGACATGCTTTTTCATGTATAAAATAATAAAGAGTATTTTTAAAGATATGGTTGAAAGCCCTTTTTTATAACAGAAAATTTATGTTTCCGTTAATGTTTTGACTAATGGCCCTGTCGATCGAAAATATTTCGTGGAATTGATCCACATTATTTTCTCTAAGTATTTGTCCACATTATTTTCTCTAAGTATTTGTTATACTTAATTTTCCATTTCTTTTTAATTTCTCTTTTAATTGCCTCTACAATTCTTGCGGAGGGTATAATTTTGTTTTCTTTAACTTTCATGTTTCTTGCCCACCATAAACATGAGATTATTACGTGAGCTAGAGTCGTTGCGATTTTTGCGGTGTAGTCTTTCCTTGGCAATTGTTCTACGTTTGTTTGAAAGACTGCCCGAACAATGTTAAAATTTTTTTGCGGAATTAGTTTTTGATAGGTGTTTTTGAAAGCCTAACACACAGATCTAGCTTTCTTGCAGTGGACAAAAGGGTGAAGTTTGTTTTCAGTTGGTCCGCATGTTTTACAGTTTGTGTTTCCGCGCCCTCTGCTTTTCCTCCAACTCTGCGTTTTTTCCAGTGTTGGGAGTGAGTATGTAAGTATTCTCCAGAGGGTGTTTTTATTGGGGCCGCTGGCATAGGATAAAAACTTCTTTCACATATTTTTTTCGATGGGAGATATTTTTGAAGTTTAATATCCCATACCGTTTTTATTTTTAACAAGTTTGGGTTTTCATTAGCTCTAATGAGATGAGCACGAAGGTTTTTCGCGCTTTTAGATTTTATTTCAAAGATTTATTCGTTCGCCTTAATAGTTTCAATGACATCTTTATAATAAAATGGAATTTCGCCTATTGATTTTGGAAAGTTGTTTCTTGTGAGAAACAACCATTGGGGCATTTTAATCGCGCGTGTTTTGCAAGATGATGCGCCAGATAATAATTTTGGATTAAACAAGACTCGTGAGAGTTTTCTTGTTCTTTTATTTTGAATATGTGTTTTGTTCGGAGGGCTAATCATTGCTTTTTTGCGTCAAGAATGCCTAGTCCTCCGTTATCAATTGGTAAATTTAAAATGTCGCTTTAATTCGGTTGCGCGTATCCGGTTTGCCAAAAGTACGCGGATATTTCTTTTTTAATTTTTTTGGCGGTGTTTTCATTAATTGGGAAGCCGTTGGTCACGAACCATACCTTGAAGAGGGCTTCCTCGAAGTCATCTAGCGTTTTGAAAACGCATTCAATGTACTGTGGGTTCCTCAGGAAGATGATGGTGTCATCAGCGAATCACATGACATTTCGTTTATTTTTTGTTCCCGGCAGTGGAATGCCGTTCACATCAGGATTGTTTCTGATGTCTAGGGCCAGCGATTCCACTGCCAGGCAGTATAGCATGAGGAAGATTGGATCGCCTGGAGAACTCCTCTGCTAATACTGAAGGGCTTACTCAATAGCCGTTATTTATTATTATCGATTTGGAGTTTTTCATAGTTTGCATTATTGGAGTTTATAATAAAATGGAATTTCGCCTATTGATTTTGGAAAGTTGTTTCTTGTGAGAAACAACCATTGGGGCATTTTAATCGCGCGTGTTTTGCAAGATGATGCGCCAGATAATAATTTTGGATTAAACAAGACTCGTGAGAGTTTTCTTGTTCTTTTATTTTGAATATGTGTTTTGTTCGGAGGGCTAATCATTGCTTTTTTGCGTCAAGAATGCCTAGTCCTCCGTTATCAATTGGTAAATTTAAAATGTCGCTTTAATTCGGTTGCGCGTATCCGGTTTGCCAAAAGTACGCGGATATTTCTTTTTTAATTTTTTTGGCGGTGTTTTCATTAATTGGGAAGCCGTTGGTCACGAACCATACCTTGAAGAGGGCTTCCTCGAAGTCATCTAGCGTTTTGAAAACGCATTCAATGTACTGTGGGTTCCTCAGGAAGATGATGGTGTCATCAGCGAATCACATGACATTTCGTTTATTTTTTGTTCCCGGCAGTGGAATGCCGTTCACATCAGGATTGTTTCTGATGTCTAGGGCCAGCGATTCCACTGCCAGGCAGTATAGCATGAGAAAGATTGGATCGCCTGGAGAACTCCTCTGCTAATACTGAAGGGCTTACTCAATAGCCGTTATTTATTATTATCGATTTGGAGTTTTTCATAGTTTGCATTATTGGAGTTAAATTTTTTGAGAGTTTTAAAAAGAAAGTTTTTGTCAATTTTATCGAATGCTATTCCTGGTTGATTGTAATCAGTACACTATCTATGTTTTTTTCGTTAGTATACTGTATTAGGTCTCTGACCAGGAAAATATTGGAGAAAATATGTCTTCCCGGTACCTAGCATGTTTGCGACGGTCCGAGAATTTTATCGAGTACCTTTGACAACCTCAAGGCGAGGGCTTTTGTAATTATTTTATAATCCGCGCAGGTATATTGGTCACCAGTTTTGCAGCGCTGTCATATCACCTTTTTTGGAAGGAGACTAATCTTCCTCTTTTATTTTTTCAAGTTTAAGAGTGCAGCCGAAGGCTTTGCGGTCACTGATTTTGTTTTCTATAATCGCGCATTCACTGTCACTTGAGATTGCCAGAGGTACATAAATTCTGTCTATTCTACTTTTGAAACTTTGATCTAGTTTTTCGTATGTAAATTCAATTATATTAGGGTTATTTTTCCTGTAAATATCAACCAAATCGAATTTTTCGCAAAAAAAATTCAATTTGGCTTTACCTAAAGTGTTGTTTTTATTGTATAGGTCACCCCCTTTCCTATCCCCTATAACATTTTAAAGTTACGTTACGTCTTAATCGGTTACAATTGGTAACAAGGTTACATTCTCTAACTTTTAATTAAAAATTAAGTAAATAAACTTGATAATGCAATAAATGTTTGTTTTATATTGCCGTATTGCTAACAATCATCTTTTATTTTATTTTTATTGTAAAATAGCTTTGTCTCAATTGGTTACTTTGTCACGAAAAAAAGAAAAATTCTCAATTCGCAACGTTACGTCTCAATTAGTTTTCTTTTTAACTATATAAAGTGTAACCAAATAAAACGTAACGTAACATTACTAAATATAGATTCGAGACGTATCTAAACTACGTAACGTAAATGGATTTTTTTAACGTAACATTATGTCTTAATTGGTTACACTCTAACAAGTATAAAGATAGACGTAAGGTAACGTAAGATAAATTCATATTGTTGTTTATTTCCCTCCTCCGGCGAAAATTAATTAAATAAATTAAAATAAATTAAATTTGTGACGCGTTAAAATCGCGAATTAATTTTTAATTATTACGTATTGTCACGTGCTACAAGGTTACAGTAAAACTCATATATATAAGGAATGAGATTGCTTGTGGGTTAGTTTTTTTTTTAAATAATTTTTTTAATACAAATGCATGGACAAATGCATTCAGGGCATTTACAATATTGTTAATTCAACAAATTTATTATACTGTAATTCATTTATGAGTTATGGTATTCAACGATGCATTTGTCAAGACATAAGTAACTAAAAAAAGTTTTGGAAAAATATTTTTTTGTTAAAAAATTCAAATCGCAAAGTTGCAATTACTATAACAATACTAAAAAAAATAAAAATCAATTAAATAACAATACTAAAAAAAATAAAAATCAAATTAAGATATAAATTGCATTTTTAGCAAAATGTTGTCTTTGCTTTTAGTAAATAAATAAAAGCAGTAAGTTCCAATAATGAAACTACCAATTATTCATTTTTAACAATAGACACCAATGTGAAGGTAAGCCAAGCAGTCTATCAACACAAAACATCACAACAATAAAACATAACAATAGAATATTTACACCCTTGATCCTAAAATCCAGCGAAAATAACAAACCAAATTAAAATATGAAAGACAAAATTAGAAAACCAATTTTAAGTTAACTATATTTATCTTTTTATTAAACATATAAATGCATAAAAGTATGTTTGCTTTTATATTCAATATTAGTTATTCAATTACTTCAAATTTAGGACATTAAAACGCCCTAGGTTTAAAGATCAAGGTTGCATACTCTCTCATGCACATTACGCTAAACATTAACAGACATTATGTGTTTCCAGAATAGTTAAAAAAAGGTTAGACAACACAACCTAGCTCTAAAGCAGTAACACCGCCTTGCACTAAATACTGCCAAGTCACACCTCTGCTATAAGTAGACCGCTTGGCTGGCAAGCTTATCAATCTTGCTCAACATAATACCAAGTCACACCACTTTAAAAACATGGAAACAACATAATTTTAACATATATACAACTATAAACAAATATGATTTTATATAACACATATAAACACATTTTATGACAATATTAAATGACATATATTTATCAAAAACTATGAAAAAAAAATATTAAAATATTAAATAAAGTTATACATACAAAATGCGCTTACAACCTACAAACAGTAAATTTTCGAAATGAAAATCTAAAGACTATAAATTAAGAACATTAGAAAATATAACATTATTTGTGTAACACTTTCCACCTATCATACCTTGAATGAGATGTTTATCAATTTTGAAAAACAAACTATTAAGTGCTCTAGTTCTTGAACATGCAACATATAGTTGATCATGAGAGTACCCCAACTCTATCAAATGTTTGACCTTGACTTTTAATAATTGTCATTGAATAAGCCAATCTGACAGGAAACTGAGGACGTTTCAGAACAAAAGGTAAGAATAATAATTTTTTATATATAACAAACTGTCATTTAAAATAAATTATACAATAATCTCATGACTTTAATATATATATATATATATATATATATATATATATATATATATATATATATATATATATATATATATATATATATATATATATATATATGTATATATATATATATATATATCAGCTAGGAGATGTTTGAAAAAAAATTAGCTTAGAAAATAATAATAAAAAAAATTATTAAAAACATGCAATTCTAATAATAAACATACTGCTAACAAAGAAAAGTTAAAAAAAAAACGTTTTAAACCTTTGTTGCAAACTTAAAGATTATTTCTTCAAAAAAAATTATTAGTAAACGTTTTTTTCAAAAATTCACAAAACTTTACAATATTTTGTTCTTCTATACCACATTAATACATTATCTAGTAAATCTAAAATAAAAAATGTAATGAATAAGTAAATAAATAAGAAAAACATTACATACAAAAAATGAAAATCAATGCACCTTATAGAGAAAAGCTGTTGTGATTTACCAGAGTAAAATATTATTATTTTATGTTAGCTTTTACAAAATAGTTTATGCTGGAACATCATGATTCCAAAATATTTATAGCAAAATCATGTAGTAAACAGCGCAAGACAAAAAGTTAAATTGAGATAAAACAAATTATATATATGGAAAAATAATTTGTATTGGCTTTTAGTGAATAATTAAAAGCAGTGATTTTTAATAAAATTACTTATTTACCATTTTTAACAATAGACACCAACATAAAGATAAGCCAAATGTCTATCAACTCAAAAGATAACAAAAAAACATCACAGCAACAACACACAACAATGGCACACACCATAAGTTTATATAATATGTTTATAACAATAAGTGAGATAACGTTCATATTTAACAGAACATAAGTAACAACATTAAGCAAAATGTTATTAAAATACATTATTATGCATTTTTTGACACTAAAGACTATCGCGTAACCCTCTGTTATAAGTACATCACTTGGCTGGCAAAGTTGACAAATCTTACTCTACACGTTTACAAAGTCATAGCACTTTGAAACAACATAATATAAACATAGTACTAACTTTAAACATAATAAATGTGTTTAAATATCACATATTGACACATACACAAACAATAAAAAACACTTTACATTATTATAAAAATACATTGATAAAACAACTATAAAACACTTATTACCACATACACATACATATCAAAAAAGCATAAATGCATACTATAAACGTGTACAAACAAAAATATTAAAAATGACGCAAGAAAATTTAAAAAGATTCAAAATAAACAAAATATATATTTACAAACAATCAGCGCCGTAACTAGCTTTTCTAGTGTGCAAAATTTCATTTTTCGGCCCCCTAAGCCTAACTTTTTTTTGGAAAAATTGTAAATTAACAAATAATTTTTCGTCAGTTTAAAGTTCCATCTACGGGCCCTGTGCAAGTGCACCTGTTGCACCTGCCTAGTTACGGCACTGCAAACAATACTCCTTACCTTTTTTTTTTCATAAGAACTATAATCCTCATAACAAAATTTAACCTTTACATATAATAACATGTGACATGCCATGTCAGTGTTGGCACAAAATTTTAATATAATTTTTCTAAATTTTCTAAAAAAGAACAAAAATAGTTAATAGCATCACAGAAATTTTAAAGTCGTATTAACCATTTTATGGAAATAGCATTAGTATAACTTTAAATAACTTCCATACCCCTATTTTCCTTCTAAAATATAAAATAATAAAACTGCTAAAAGAAAAGCTAAAACAAACAAAATATAAGCGATTTAAAAAATTAAAATCCTTTCTACTTAAAATCCTTGCCACTTCATCTAATAAAAATTTAAATCCTTTCTACTTTACCTAATAAAAATGTATATACAACTATTCTATATACTTACTTCAATTATAATATGATCTAAGCGATGATTATTTATATAACCCTGATTAGTATGATTCTTTATGTAATATATCTAAACTAATAATTAAATTTCATAAAGAAAAAAGTTTCAACTCGCTTAAGAGATCTTTCTCCGATGACCGCGTGCGTTTAGAGAACGCGTTCTTTCAAAGCATAACTAATAAAACGGCATTAAACAATAAACATTTCTGTAGTATTAATATTAAGATACCACGTTCGATTGAACTTAGATTGTCTACAAATTCATCTAACAAAGAAATATTTCAAAATACTATTCCTCTATATAATGAATACATTTTATGCAACAATACAAACCTTAATCAACAGGGCTGTAACTGCTATAATAAAAATCTCTGTCCGTTGTTTAATAAATGTTTAACAAGCAACATTGTATATCAAGCAACTGTTACAACTGATAATCTTGATTCATCTTCTAATGAAAAATTACCATAGGCACACATGAAGAACGTACCTGCAGAGAATATATGTAAATATTATAAGGGGATTTGATTATACCATTTCTTGACACCATTTTTGAAATCAAAATAAAATTTCTTCATAACAGAAGCACATCTTGATCTTAGAATCAACCCCAATATAATAATTATATCTACCACTACTCTTATATCAGCAAAAATCTTAGCATTTTTAAATGCCCTTCTAGCAGTGTTTCGGCATTAGTCTTGCCAAAACCTTATTATGGCATATCAACTATAAGGCTTAGCTCCTTCTCTAAACCTCTGTTAAATAGTTTTCTTTCTATTTTTTACTGATATTTTTTCAGCAGGGGATTCAGCTAAGTATTTTTTAATGTCTATCTTGTATCTTAAATGTAAAATATTCTTAAAAGATCTGAGCCAGCAATACAGAGTAGAAAGCGCCAAATATAAAACTTTATCATTGACTGATCAATGCTGGACTATTAAGTTCACTGGGCTACCCAAACATTACATGATTAAAAAACAAACTAAAGGACAGTCTTATGTTACAATATGAATTAAAAAACTTGCTACATATTTCCAAAAAATTTTATTTAAACTTGAGATGCTCAAATTTTATATAACCAAACTTTTTAGCGGTTTTACGTTTATAAATTTGTTTTTTGATTTGAAAAAGAAGTGTATTTGGCATTGTTTATTTACAGGGAGCTTCAGAATCTTCTTGTCAAAAAAGTGTGACTTTTGGACCAATTGTTTTTAATACCGGTGATCAACACGTGATTGATAATTGTTCTAAAATTATTTTTCCTTTGGCGTTTTTATTTTTCAATGTACTTTACTTTGTTTATCACAACGTTCATCCTGAAACTGTAAAGAGGTTTACAGCCTGGTAATGTATGCTTTAATATTTAATCTTTGAACAATACTTCATCAAAACGTTCATCCTGAAACTGTAAAGAGGTTTACAGCCTGGTAATGTATGCTTTAATATTTAATCTTTAAACAACACTTTATAAAGATAAGCTTAGTGTAAATTACTACAGTTGTTTTTATTTGTTTTCTTTCACTTGTTTAATAATAACCGAAGTGTGTTTTTAACTGGTAAAATAAAATCTAGAAATAAGATTTTAAAAATTTCCTAAAGTATCTTATTTTAGTTTCGTTCAAAAACGTTTTTCTATAAGTTTAAGGTTTTTGTTTAACACTCTATAAGTTTAAGGTTTTTTCTTTAAGTTTAAGGTTTAAGTTTAACACTCGAGTGTTAACACTTGTTTGGATTTTTTAATTAAAAAAGGTTTCAGTTTTACTGTGATTTTTAAATTTTTTTTAAATGAAAACATTTTGTTAGTTGATTTGATCTAAAAAGCGAGTCGATTCCGCGCGAAAAAGTAGAGTTTCGAATCTGGAAGAGTTAATTATCTAATTTGCGAACAAGTCCTTAAGTGAACTATTATTTATTTAAAGCTTCTAGTTCGGTGAGGCAATTCTTGAACTTAACCCATAAGTACATTAATTAATATACCAAAGTATAAAACCGTTTTCTTTTAAGTTATCTGTTCAGAAATTTTTCCCTCTCTCAACTCTATAACTCCAAAACACGAACCTTGACGAACAAGGCAGCTGCGCAAAGAAATAAGTTGAGCGCGGTACTTCCATGGACGTGGTGCGATTCCCGCCAACGTGAAACTTCTCGCTTATGAGGCGAGCGCTCTTTCACTACCGCATTTTACTGAACATTCATAGCAAATGTGTTTTCTAAGGTCATTTTTAAAAAAATTATTAATATCTAACACAGGTTGTGCATTTATAACATGTCCTTTTTAAAAAGATATTTTAAATGTAATCTCTTTGCATAAAAATCTTCCTATATTTTTTAAAATTATATATGCAATTTTTACACATAAAAAATCTTTGTTTACAACTCTACAATTTAATATATATATATTTTTTTTTTCTGCTGACCAAGTATATTACTGGAAGTCAGTGTTATTAGAGAGCCGAGACTCCCGGCCCACTTAAGGATTTATTTGTAGCCACTAGGTCAAAACCCAGCAGCGCCAACTTATTAGTTTATCTCCTTTTAACGTCCGGAATGGACGGATTGCTTTGAGATTCCGAACGTAGAAGAAGACGACGAAAAAGTGACTACGCCAAGAACCTCTATCAGCTGTAACGGTTTCGATCTTGCGCTGTTTCTGCTTTATAAAAACACCGTAACCAAGTGAAAGGTCGTCTGGAGCCGAAATAAGAACAGATACTTTTTATTTCTTTTTTTTTTTTTTTATATTTGATTAAAAAATAGGGGACTATTTACAATCAGGGAGGAAAAGATTCACTATAATATCATAAATTTTCTCCTTTTATTTGTTTGATGGTTATTTATTTATTTGTTTATTATTTTTTTTTTTTTCTAAACTGTTGTGGTTATTTAGGAAACGAAAATCAAAAAATCGAAAAACGAAAAAAAAATCGAAATTAAACCACAAAGGTTTTCAGTAATAGCAAACAAAACAAAATATTTCCGAGTTTAAAATAATTATGCCTCGCTATTACCCCAAGCTATTATAGAATAAACACACATCCATCATTGCCACCGGGCTTTGCAGGGCATGTTCGTTGTTTTTCCGTCAAGTTTAAATAATATTATGCTGGCCATAAAGCCTCGCATTTAAAAAATATAGGTATGTCCGTCGCACCTAACGGGGCTGCTGGGGACATGCTTTTTCATGTATAAAATAATAAAGAGTATTTTTAAAGATATGGTTGAAAGCCCTTTTTTATAACAGAAAATTTATGTTTCCGTTAATGTTTTGACTAATGGCCCTGTCGATCGAAAATATTTCGTGGAATTGATCCACATTATTTTCTCTAAGTATTTGTCCACATTATTTTCTCTAAGTATTTGTTATACTTAATTTTCCATTTCTTTTTAATTTCTCTTTTAATTGCCTCTACAATTCTTGCGGAGGGTATAATTTTGTTTTCTTTAACTTTCATGTTTCTTGCCCACCATAAACATGAGATTATTACGTGAGCTAGAGTCGTTGCGATTTTTGCGGTGTAGTCTTTCCTTGGCAATTGTTCTACGTTTGTTTGAAAGACTGCCCGAACAATGTTAAAATTTTTTTGCGGAATTAGTTTTTGATAGGTGTTTTTGAAAGCCTAACACACAGATCTAGCTTTCTTGCAGTGGACAAAAGGGTGAAGTTTGTTTTCAGTTGGTCCGCATGTTTTACAGTTTGTGTTTCCGCGCCCTCTGCTTTTCCTCCAACTCTGCGTTTTTTCCAGTGTTGGGAGTGAGTATGTAAGTATTCTCCAGAGGGTGTTTTTATTGGGGCCGCTGGCATAGGATAAAAACTTCTTTCACATATTTTTTTCGATGGGAGATATTTTTGAAGTTTAATATCCCATACCGTTTTTATTTTTAACAAGTTTGGGTTTTCATTAGCTCTAATGAGATGAGCACGAAGGTTTTTCGCGCTTTTAGATTTTATTTCAAAGATTTATTCGTTCGCCTTAATAGTTTCAATGACATCTTTATAATAAAATGGAATTTCGCCTATTGATTTTGGAAAGTTGTTTCTTGTGAGAAACAACCATTGGGGCATTTTAATCGCGCGTGTTTTGCAAGATGATGCGCCAGATAATAATTTTGGATTAAACAAGACTCGTGAGAGTTTTCTTGTTCTTTTATTTTGAATATGTGTTTTGTTCGGAGGGCTAATCATTGCTTTTTTGCGTCAAGAATGCCTAGTCCTCCGTTATCAATTGGTAAATTTAAAATGTCGCTTTAATTCGGTTGCGCGTATCCGGTTTGCCAAAAGTACGCGGATATTTCTTTTTTAATTTTTTTGGCGGTGTTTTCATTAATTGGGAAGCCGTTGGTCACGAACCATACCTTGAAGAGGGCTTCCTCGAAGTCATCTAGCGTTTTGAAAACGCATTCAATGTACTGTGGGTTCCTCAGGAAGATGATGGTGTCATCAGCGAATCACATGACATTTCGTTTATTTTTTGTTCCCGGCAGTGGAATGCCGTTCACATCAGGATTGTTTCTGATGTCTAGGGCCAGCGATTCCACTGCCAGGCAGTATAGCATGAGGAAGATTGGATCGCCTGGAGAACTCCTCTGCTAATACTGAAGGGCTTACTCAATAGCCGTTATTTATTATTATCGATTTGGAGTTTTTCATAGTTTGCATTATTGGAGTTAAATTTTTTGAGAGTTTTAAAAAGAAAGTTTTTGTCAATTTTATCGAATGCTATTCCTGGTTGATTGTAATCAGTACACTATCTATGTTTTTTTCGTTAGTATACTGTATTAGGTCTCTGACCAGGAAAATATTGGAGAAAATATGTCTTCCCGGTACCTAGCATGTTTGCGACGGTCCGAGAATTTTATCGAGTACCTTTGACAACCTCAAGGCGAGGGCTTTTGTAATTATTTTATAATCCGCGCAGGTATATTGGTCACCAGTTTTGCAGCGCTGTCATATCACCTTTTTTGGAAGGAGACTAATCTTCCTCTTTTATTTTTTCAAGTTTAAGAGTGCAGCCGAAGGCTTTGCGGTCACTGATTTTGTTTTCTATAATCGCGCATTCACTGTCACTTGAGATTGCCAGAGGTACATAAATTCTGTCTATTCTACTTTTGAAACTTTGATCTAGTTTTTCGTATGTAAATTCAATTATATTAGGGTTATTTTTCCTGTAAATATCAACCAAATCGAATTTTTCGCAAAAAAAATTCAATTTGGCTTTACCTAAAGTGTTGTTTTTATTGTATAGGTCACCCCCTTTCCTATCCCCTATAACATTTTAAAGTTACGTTACGTCTTAATCGGTTACAATTGGTAACAAGGTTACATTCTCTAACTTTTAATTAAAAATTAAGTAAATAAACTTGATAATGCAATAAATGTTTGTTTTATATTGCCGTATTGCTAACAATCATCTTTTATTTTATTTTTATTGTAAAATAGCTTTGTCTCAATTGGTTACTTTGTCACGAAAAAAAGAAAAATTCTCAATTCGCAACGTTACGTCTCAATTAGTTTTCTTTTTAACTATATAAAGTGTAACCAAATAAAACGTAACGTAACATTACTAAATATAGATTCGAGACGTATCTAAACTACGTAACGTAAATGGATTTTTTTAACGTAACATTATGTCTTAATTGGTTACACTCTAACAAGTATAAAGATAGACGTAAGGTAACGTAAGATAAATTCATATTGTTGTTTATTTCCCTCCTCCGGCGAAAATTAATTAAATAAATTAAAATAAATTAAATTTGTGACGCGTTAAAATCGCGAATTAATTTTTAATTATTACGTATTGTCACGTGCTACAAGGTTACAGTAAAACTCATATATATAAGGAATGAGATTGCTTGTGGGTTAGTTTTTTTTTTAAATAATTTTTTTAATACAAATGCATGGACAAATGCATTCAGGGCATTTACAATATTGTTAATTCAACAAATTTATTATACTGTAATTCATTTATGAGTTATGGTATTCAACGATGCATTTGTCAAGACATAAGTAACTAAAAAAAGTTTTGGAAAAATATTTTTTTGTTAAAAAATTCAAATCGCAAAGTTGCAATTAGTTAATTGCAACTTCGAGAATCGAAACGTTGTTTTCGTGACAAATTTGTTATAAAAAAAAATTAGAACTAATTTTTCGTATATTGTTAAAAAATAAAAAAATACCAGTATAGTTTTTTTTTAAATTATAAATATTAATTAAAAAAAACCATGACACTTATAATTATAAAAGTGCACTTTTAATTAGTGTAAACTAAGACGCAAAATAACGTCAAAAAAATCTCTAGGTATTTCAAATGCGTCTCACATTTAGATTACATAAAGTTACATCACGTTTTATTTGATCAAAAGCTTTTAAATTTATAAGTTTAGAAAATAATCTTTGTTTAATAAAACCCACAAGCAATCCACTGTAATAATTATATATATGGTATGGTGGTTTATTCTCCTCCAGCTAATTGCCATACGGAGACCACTATACCATGGCACGCAGGGACATGTTCAGCCCCTTGTAGGGGAGCGTCATTACCGCTCTACGGCCAAGAGTAGAGTGAGTTATGGAAGAACGAAGATATGTTAGAATGAAAGATAGAAGAAGTCGGGTTAGAAAGATAGCATAAAGAAAAGCGGACAGAAATTGCACACGATGTTAGAGGGTGCAATCAGTGGAAAACATGCTGAAATTAGGTTAATCCAATGACAGCAATTTTACGTATAAATTAATTTTAATTAATACGTAACATCCGTAATAATCCGTATCATACGTAATAATTATATATATACTTATTTCTTCATTTAGACTCGTAAAATCTCAAGTAATTCCTGTTGGTTATAAAATAGCTAAATCAGATTGCTAGTGGGTTGATTTAAAATGAAACTAATTTTAAGTCTTATAAAGGTGGAGGGTACTAAAAAAAGCGTGTATTAAAATTATAAAAGAAGACAATAAACTAAAAAAAAGGAAGGAACGTTAAAAGCGTAGATTCTTTTATTGAAGTGGAGGGTACTAAAAAGGGGGAGGGGAACTTACTTAATGAACGACTCCTAATTAAAAATACATTTATACATATACAATTAGCAATGATAGTTAAAATTATGCTTGCATTTTTCGGCTTTTAAACTAGACATAAGGGGTGTTCAAAACTTTTTTATTATAAAACGAAAATACACAAGAAACCCAATATGGAGCAAATATGAAAAAAATACGATTACAAAAAAAATTTCTTATGTGATAGTGACCCAAATTTTTTTTAGATTGTTATGTATTCCGGTTTTTTCATAAATGTTGTTTAAGTTAAAAAAAAAGATTTAGGAAAAAAATAACTATGGGCAAATACATATACGCATATGTATTTTTAATACATTAAATACATATACGCATATTTATTTTACTTTATTGCGTATATAAATATATACGCAATAAAGTTTTATTTTTTGACTAAATTTTGCGAAACTTTATTTTATTTTAAACAACAAATACGAAAAAACCAGAATACACAATAATCTAAAAAAGAAATTGGACCATTATAATCACATCAGCATTTTTTTTTTACAAAATATTGAGATTTACCTTGCGCTCAAAGTCAAATAATTTGGGGACAATTTGGGGCATTTTTCGAGGTGTTTTGCCGCTAAATTTATTTATTTTGTCAAAAAAAGTTTTACTCTTGTGCTAATGTGATTTCAATAATTATATAATTGGATAAATGTTTTTTTATTTTTTTTTTATCGATTCTGTTCCTTTAAAGATGTAGATTTTATTTTTATATTTTAAAGATTCTCTGCAGCTAAGATCGCAAAAACGCATTAACCTCCATAAGGTGGCAGAGGTGCTCGGGGATCAATTAAAACGAATGCCAATGCATGCAAAACGCGCAATAATCAAGGCAGAAGCCAGCCTAATAGGCATACCTAGTTGGGCACTAAAGAAGGCTAGTATTGCACCTGAATCTATTGGTAATGATAATTCTGACAGTAACGCCTTTGATGATATTTGCAACGATGATAGTTCGTTTACCAATGATAGTAGTTAGAGGCTAAATGTACACAGTTATATTATTACTATGTTAATTATTTTATTCTTTATAATAAACTTCTGAATTAAATGCTTTTTTCTGATCGTCATCAATAAATTTTATATGAAATTTGAAATATATATGAGGAGGAGGGAGAAGGGTAATTAGGTGCGATCGATCCCCCTTTATTTGCATATTCTCTTTATTTCAAGCAACTTTTAAATGCAAAATTAAGAAAAATTTATATTTACCATTATAATCTGCCTTTTTTCTAAAAATTTTCACGTTTCGGGTCCATATATATATATATATATATATATATATATATATATATATATATATATATATATATATATATATATATATATATATATATATATATATATATATATATATATATAAATATAAATATATATATATATATATATATATATATATATATATATATATATATATATATATATATATATATATATATATATATATATATATGTCTATATACACAACACATAAACGACTTATTATTAATGTTAATTACAATATTTTAAATCTAATTACGTTAAAACTTTTAATATAAATAAAACATTTTTAAATTTTTTTATTTAATCATGTAACACTTCTTTTGTTTTTATTACTCCACAAGCAAAAACGTGTATATAATGTCAATCTTGACAATATTTTAGTGTGATTATGATATTAAAAATTATTCAATAGTGAGGTTTATGCTGCTGTCAAATATCACGAGGATATATTTAGTTACTTAGTTATTGTTTTACGTTGTTAGGTGATATACGTTGTGTGATTGGTATTATTCTACTCCTTACTCTCTATACGATGTTACGTTCATATTAGCCTTTATCATAGCCTATTACTATTATAGCCTATTACTATCTTATAGCCTATTAGGCTATAAGAGTAAATTGCAGCAATAATGTAGGCCAATAATTAGATTTTCATTCGCATACAAGATAACAATTAAATATCGCTTATATGCAAGTCGCCGCTGGTGATCATGATCCCGTTTTATTAGGTCAAAATGTTACGTTTTAATACTAGAGATGGGAATCGAACCCTTTTTTTAAAGTTCGGGTCCGGTTCGGTTCGGTTATATCTAATGTTCGAGTTCGGTTTAGTTCGGTCTTAAGCACAGTTCGGGTTCGGTTCGGTTCGGTATCAACACAACTGTTTTTTTATTAGTTACAAAGCTTTACATCCACAATGATAAAACAAAAATAAATTAAAGTAATATTAAGTAGTTAAAGCATTGCAAATAACCTGAATAATAATAATTTGCAATGCTTTTATACTGCAACTTCAAAAGTTCAAAAAACAATGCAGCTGCTAATAGCTGCAGTTAAAGTGCACAAAACATTAAAGCAGTAACTTTCTGAACACAGATAACGGTAGCTTAAGTAGCCTACTGTCAGTCTAGTAATCAGGGCTGCATGTTGTATTTGAGAAATATTAGCATTTCCAATGTTTCTGGGTTTAGGCGAGCCCTGCTCTCACTCATCGTCACCCCACACACTGAAAACACTCTTTCACTGGCAGTACTTGTAGCAGGAATAGCCAACAACTTTCTACCAATCAATGCCATCGTTGGAAGCTTATGTTCACGGTCATTGTCTTTCCAGAATTGCAATGCACCACACGCTGTCACGGGCAGTGCCAAGTATTTGTCAAGTTCATGTCTTGTGTCATTACTGTCGGCGTTAGACAATGGAGTGGCAACTGTTTTTAAGTCTGCCAGCAAATCATACGATTCAAGATCAGCTTTATTCTTCTTTGCAGGAGGCAGCTGATCTGAATGACTGCATTCACTAAAGCTGTCTATTTCTGTATTGCCTGAGTCCTTTCGTATCACCTGATTTGGTGAAAAAGAAATAATTTTGTCCACCATACTACGCATTTCTGAATAAACAAAATTGCGATCGTCTGTGTTGACAAAAGACAAGTATTTGTAAGAAGGAACAATAAGTGTTGATAGCTTGTGCAAAGGATGAATAGCATACTTTTCATTCAAACTGGACAGAAAATCTGCCTTCAAATCACGCATACTGTTGCTGTCTGAACCATAAATCTTACAGACTGATCGAAGATAAAAAAGCATTGGCCATACATCAGGGGACGTCGGCACATTGTCACGTGACAATTGTACAGTAGCCTTGTGAAAGAGATGCAAAAATTCTACAACGTCATGCAACAATTTTTCATTAACGTTGTTCAGTTGCTCAAGTTTGTCAAACTGCTTTGAATCAGCAAGAATTGACTTGACATGATCTAACTGGCATGACAGTGATTGCAAAAGAAAAAATTGACTGTTCCAACGAGTCACAACATCCTGTTTGAGAGTGTGATTTAGTTCCTGGTTTTTCCCACTATGTTTAAAGTAGCCCACCATTTCCTTTGAAGTCTTGATCATTTCATGAACTAAATTAGCACCAGGGGATTTCAAAGCTTTTTCATCAGCTAAATTAAGATTATGACCTGCACAACTAAGTCTAACATCGTTGCGATAAGCCGACTTCATATTACTCCCATTATCAGTCACAAATACCAAATTGTCACTTTTTATAGTCTGAGGGAAAAGTTTTTTAAGTATTTCAGTTGTCTTTGCTTTTACGGCAATGCCAGTATAGACTCACTAAACTCAAACAATCCAACACACTTACTTATAATGTGATAACTGCTGTTAATGTAATGTGCTGTAAAAGTTTGATAAGAGTATTTTAGAATGTCATCGGTCCAGTGATCAGTTGTTATTGCGATATGAGTAACCCCAGCAAGTTCGTCTTTCAGCTTTCGAACACATTCGTTGTAGAACTTAGGTAGTAGTGTCTTTGACAGCGTTGTTCGATCACACATAATATCCTCAAGTTTCACTGATCCATACTTTGATTCAATATCAATCATTGTTTGAGCAAAGTGACGGAACCCATCATCCTGAACACACGAGAATGGCTGAATGTCTTTTGCAATCATGTTAAGGGCTGCACGTTGAGCATATTCACAAATGTGTTTAGGAACCTGTAAAGTATAAAGCAATAAACAATAGACATTATACACATAGCAATACATAATGGCCTTTTTTTTTTGTACTACAAAAAACATTGTATTTCTAAAATATAGCTAACAACTTGTAACAAATATATTTTGCTATCAATGGTAGCAAGTGAAAAGTTAAAACAGTAAATAGGAAAAAGCAAGATCCGCAAACTATATTTATTAACCTCTGTCTTTTTAGGTAAAAAACTTGTCATTTTTAATTGTCCAGGTTCTAAACTGATCTTATTGATGTGTGATGTATTATGTCTTTGTAGAGTTGTAGTATGACCAATTGGCACTGACAACCATAATCCACACTGCTTACAAACGGCAAACTCCTTGACAACCTGTTGATCATAACATGATTACTCACAGTTATACAAAAATCAAATAAAGTGTATTATAACTAAGGTCAATTGACTCTATTTAGCATTTGATATTCAATTAATTATCAAACCTGAATGCTGCTCAGTTTAGCATTGTGTGCAATATGCAATGCCTGAGAGATGCAGGTGATTATTGATTTATTGAAATATTTATAAAACTAAATAATTTTATATGCAGTTAGTATAGCTACAAACCTCATCCCCAACTTCAACGCAACGGAAGCGTGTCCAGCATTCACTCTTTGTCCATGATGCAGGTACTAAGCGAGCCGCTCCGTCTGTTATCAATTTCTCCAACACTTTTTTAGTCCATTTACGAGTTAATTTACTGTTACTCATTATTACTACAATATTCTGTAATTATTGCAATCATTAATTACTAAGATATGAATAAAAACTCAGAACATTAACAACACCTCAATATTGCAAATGTTTAGAAACAACATTTCCATAATGGTTGGTAATGTTATGAATTGTAGACTTATCGCGATGTTAGAATTATTTTGTTCTATTTCCCATTTTAAACGTTGCACAGTGGGCCAGAATGCACTTTTACTGGACAAAATTCATAACTAATTTAATATTAGAGCTATATTCACTAAAATTAGTATGAGTACTAATATGATGTCTGCACTTTATATGAAGGTAATATTTTTTTATTTCGTTGCTATGGATACCTTTATTTTGCTTAGCAACAACCTACTTTTGTTATCTGTAGATATTTTATAAGTGCTATATTTACTAAATTTGGCATGAGTACCAATATGAGATCACACTTCTTACAAAAGTGATAATCTTTTAAATTTAGTTGTTATGGATACTTATATTGCTTAGTTACCGGATACTTTCCTTAGTTACAAAGTGGTAAATTGATATTTGAATATCTTATCGGATTTTTGACCCACCTATATTGAATAAAAATTGAGTATTTAGGTAAATAATGTTTTAGGAATAATAACAGCAAAAAATAGTGCAAGAAATCGTTATCAATTTCAAATTACATCAAAAAATTATAAAACAATAATATCGTTTGAAGATTGTTTAAGTAGTTGTAAAACATCTGAAGGAAATGCTTTATGATTTGTTTGGTGTGATGTTGATTTACGCAATGATGAAATAACAGGATCACTGGAAACTAGGAGTCTATTGATAAGATCAGTATTTGTTGCTTTTCTGGATGTTTTTCGGCTGAAATTTTCGCGATAAGATTTAAAGTCTTTATTTCTAGCCTCTTGAGCTTCCTCTGACATAAGTCCGATGGGTAATGTAAGGCTTTTAATTATGTCATGTCCATGTATCAATACTTTGTGAACTGATTGAGCCATGTAATACCATGGATAAAGAGACACATATAGTCTAAAAGTGTCAAAACTATAATCCTTGAACTTTAAGCAGTCTATTTCATATCCTGAAGAGAGCGTTGCCAAGATAATGTAAAATCTGAATATAAGGTTTTGGTCAATACCCAGAATTTCAGCTGTTTGTTCATATGCTGCAAAAGCACGCCTTGAGGTATTGCCATCATTACTTGTTCCAGAACCACCACATTTAGGGAAATCAACAACAAGTCCCATTTTGTTCATAAAATCAGTCTGAATCTTTTGTTTAGCTACAGATGCCTTTTCTTTGTGTTCTTTAGATCTTGCTTGCCACTTTCTTGTTTCTTTTTTATATGCAATGTGCAATAACATCTCAAAAAATCGAATCCATGCATGAAGACTGGAAACACCATATTTGAACTCTCTGTTAGTGTAATCTATATTAAGGATATCAAGACTATTCATATTTTTTGGAGAGACACCACACACTGAACAGCATTGGTATGAGTTATTTTTTTCAGATAATATTGTTTGAACCTTCCCATCAATCATTGTAAGTTCAATAATACAATTCACTTCAATAGAAGATCCGCAAACCTCTAATAAAATCATACCCAAGCTTTCTATCTCACTTTTAATGTACTGATCTTCTTCAATCACAGATTCCTTGGATTCCATTTTGTATGCAAATCTTATGGGTTTACAATAGGCTGTGGGGGACGACTTTTGATTTCTCCAAATAGGCACTTTTTCGTTGCTGTTGTTAAATCCAGTCAAATCCAATGGGACAAGACAAGTAATAAATAATGATTCTTCCCGCTTTAAATCTCTGTTAATGTCGGGTTCTGATAAAACTTGTTTATAAATGCTTTGGCCAGTAGCACCATCAAACCCAGCCTTACACGTTAGTGTCATTGTTTTTATTGCTTTGTCGTTCAATATCAAGTGCCTTAGCACAGGTTCCTGAACTGCACAGATTCTTTGCAAAGTATGAGTCATTAAATCTTTAAAAGGAACTGAAGCTGAATAGTCCTCCACTGTTATGTTTGCAGGATAACATTTCAATTTTGCATCTCTGACATCATTGTAAGCGGGGTAGATGTTATATTCTTTCTCCAAGGCTCCGCTTCTAATCAATTGATAGGAAGCTTTTGTCAGACTTGCATCAATTATTAAAGCCAGTGCTTCGTCTGCTGAATATTTAGTTGCTTTATCTGTATCTGATATATTTAAACATTCTTGGCCGCAATAACAACAGATTCATCTCTAAATTTTTTATTAGCAGCAAAAAATAATTCATTGGATGAATGAGATTCAATTAAACAAGATACACGCCGTTTTTTAGTTTTATTAGAACTATTATCAAATGCAACTGGTTTTCGACCACGTTTACTTGCAGTTGGTTCGTTGTCTTTTTTTGTGACAATTAAATATTCATTAAGCCAGTTCACAAACTTCTTTTCAAAATTTTTCACAGTATAGTTTGCAGATTTCCACTTTTTTTTATACAAGTAAACAAATCGTTGAACAGCATGTCTAAAATTAACGTCTTTAAAATCAGCAAATTTTGGCTGAATAAATTTTAATATATCTTCAGTAATATTTTTTTTTGAAATACTAAGATTGTTTTTTTGGAGAAAATTATGAATGTCTAAGTTTAACAAAACCATATCTAAATAATTATTGTAACAAGTATTTTGTATTTAAAAGTAAAATGTTATAATATATATGCCGCCTGGACTACTAATACTTGTTAGTAATTAAGTTACTACAAGTGTTAGTAATTAAAATTAAAAGTAATTAAATTACTGTCGGTGTTAGTAATTAAATTACTAACAACTACCGAAAATATGTTGTTGCTATGTTATGCAAAGTAAGGTATCCATAGTAACCAAAAAAAGTTAACCTCATAAGAATTCTGAATCTCATTTTAATACATACCCCAATATTGTGTATTTAGCGCAAGTAAAATACTGTTAAAACAACGTTAATGTAAAAATGAGTTGTTGCTATGCAAAATTTAGTACCATAGCAACCAAGTTAAAACATACACAAAATCTGAACGGGGATTTAAGGGGACGAGCAATCAATTAAAACTCGATTGAAGCATCATATAGCTCAAATAAATATAAGACGACACATGGCAAATTGTGGTAGTTATTAGTTATTGTGCGGCAAAAAATAAGTTTCTTAAGAAATTTTTTTTTTTAATCTGTGATTTTCAAAGTATAACTGAGATAACATGCTATAACAAATTTATTTCACACATTGGTTTTTCTTATCTCTAAATACTCTAGAACAACATGTACTAATTTTTTGTTTCAAAAACATAGATGTAATTGAAATATAACACAACGTTGATGTCACCGTTAATTACTTATTTATAATTTTTTTTTATTTTCATTTTATCTCAATATTCAAATGCTTAGAGTCCTGGTAACTAAGGGATTTAATATAAATTAATTATCAATAGATTTCTCCTAATATATGTAGATACTAAAATTAAATAGGTTTTCAAGATTAGACAACCAAAATTTTTCCCATTTTGTCCACCTACTGACCCACTGTGCGTTGGGAGAAAATTTTTCTTTTTTTTTTAAAAGTAAAAATTACTTAAAATTTTAGCTAGTTTTTAAAGAAATAATAACTTATGCTTTAAATAATTTTGATTTAAACAAATTATTTAGAAGAAATTTAAAAATTAAAATATATTTTAAAAGTAATTATTAATTACTAAAATTACTAACTCATTTTCTTCCAACACTTAATATAAGAGATAGAACAAAATAATTCTAAACTCGTGGTATGTTATACATTAGGTAATGAATTATGTTATGTATGTTACACATTAGGTAATGTAGCATGTTATGTATTGTAGTGATGTGCGAATTGCAAAATTTTCACTTTTTCAAGCCTCTATTTTGCTTGGTTAGGGCAAGAACAGTTGGTTTGATTCGGTTCGTTCACAACAGTTTTAAAGTTCGGGTTCGGTTCGGTTTAGCAACAACTAAAGTTCGGGTTCGGTTCGGTTCTGTCGTAGATAAGGTTCTAGTTCGGTTCGTTCGGTTCGGGTTCGGTTCGTTTCCCATCTCTAATTAATACGCTATTTGTTACATCTCGGATACGTAAAAATTATACTTTTGCACGTAAGGTTACGTTACAATGTTACGTATCATTACGTAAAATCTTACGTCTCGGTTACGTAAAAATAACAGGCATTTTGCACGTAACGTAACAAATCTCGTTTACGTTACAATACGTAATGTAACCTAAAAATGTTATAGGCCTATAACATTTTCAGGTTACATTACGTATTGTAACGTAAACAAGATTCGTTACGTTACGTGCAAAATGTCCGTTATTTTAACGTAACCGAGACGAAAGATTTTACGTAACGATACGTAAAATTGTAACGTAACAATACGTGCAAAATGTCCGTTATTTTTACGTTACCGAGACGTAAGATTTTACGTAATGATACGTAACATTGTAACGTTACGTGCAAAAGTATAATTTTTACGTATCCGAGATGTAACGAATAGCGTATTAATACGTAACATTTTGACCTAATAAAACGGGATCATGATCACCAGTGGCGACTTTCATATAAGCGATATTTAATGGTTATCTTGTATGCGATTGAACACCTAATTATCGGCCTGCAATATTGCTGCAAGTTACTCCTACAGCCTATATAATATAGGCAATTGAGAACGTTGCATCGTCTAGAGAGTAAGGCGTAGACTAATTCCAATCACACAATGTATATCACATGAAAACTTATAACAAAATTTAAGTAACTAAATATATCCTCGTAATTAATGATAGTCAGGGTTAGGGTTAGGGTTAGGGTTAGGGTTAGTAACACAAATTTTACTATAGTATATTTTATTTAACTTAATTTGATTTAAAAATTGTCTAAATTGACATTATATACACGTTTTTGCTTGTGGGGTAATAAAAACAAAAGAAGTGTTACGCTGATTAAATAAAAAAAATTTAAAAACGTTTTACTTATATTAAAAGTTTTAACGTAATTAGATTTAAAATATTGTAATTAACATTAATAATAAGTCGTTTATGTGTTGTGTATATATACATATATATATATATATATATATATATATATATATATATATATATATATATATATATATATATATATTTATATTTATATATATATATATATATATATATATATATATATATATATATAAATATATATATATATATATATATATATATATATATATATATATATATATATATATATATATATATATATATATATATATAAATATACGGACCCGTAACGAGAAAATTTTTAGAAAAAAGGCAGATTATAATAGTATATATAAATTTTTCTTAATTTTACATTTAAAAATTGTTTGAAATAAAGAGAATATACAAATAAAGGGGGATTGATCGCACCTGATTACCCTCCTCCCTCCTCTTCATATATATTTCAAATTTCATATAAAATTTATTGATGGCGATCAGAAAAAAGCATTTAATTCAGAAGTTTATTATAACGAAAAAAATAATTAACATAGTAATAATATAATCTGTGTACCTTTTGCCTCTAACTACTGTCTTTGGTAAACGAACTATCATCGTTGCAAATATCATCAAAGGCGTTACTGTCAGAATTATCATTACCTATAGATTCAGGTGCAATACTAGCCTTCTTTGGTGCCCGACTAGGTATGCCTATTAGTCTGGCTTCTGCCTTGATTACTGCGCGTTTTGCATGCATTGGCGTTCGTTTTAATTGATCCCCGAGCGCCTCTGCTACCTTATGGGAGGTTAATGCGTTTTTGCGATCTTAGCTGCAGAGAATCTTTAAAACATAAAAATAAAATCTACATCTTTAAAGGAATAGAATCGGTAAAAAAAAAAAATGAACATTTATCCAATTATATAATTATTGAAATCACATTAGCACAAGAGTAAAACTTTTTTTGACAAAATAAATAAATTTAGCGGCAAAACACCTCGAAAAATGCCCCAAATTGTCCCCAAATTATTTGACTTTGAGCGCAAGGTAAATCTCAATATTTGTAAAAAAAAAATGCTAATGTGATTATAATGGTCCAATTTCTTTTTTAGATTATTGTGTTTTCTGGTTTCTTCGTATTTGTTGTTTAAAATAAAATAAATTTTTGCAAAATTTAGTCAAAAAAATAAAACTTTATTGCGTATTTGCCCGTAGTTATTTTTTTCCTAAATCTTTTTTTTTAACTTAAACAACATTTATGAAAAAACCGGAATACATAACAATCTAAAAAAAATTTAGGTCGTTATCACATAAAAAATTTTGTTTTCAGAAAATATTTAGCGCATTTTCCGGGGTTTTTTGCTGCTTGAGCACAAGGTAAATGTCAATATTTTTAGAATTTTTTTTTTGTAATCGTATTTTTTTCATATTTGCTCCATATTGGGTTTCTTGTGTATTTTCGTTTTATAATAAAAAATTTTTGAACACCCCTTATGGCTAGTTTAAAAGCCGAAAAATGCAAGCATAATTTTAACTATCATTGCTAATTGTATATGTATAAATGTATTTTTAATTAGGAGTCGTTCATTAAGTAAGTTCCCCTCCCCCTTTTTAGTACCCTCCACTTCAATAAAAGAATCTACGCTTTTAACGTTCCTTCCTTTTTTTTTTAGTTTATTGTCTTCTTTTATAATTTTAATACACGCTTTTTTTAGTACCCTCCACCTCAATAAAAGAACCTGCGCTTTTAACGTACCTACCTTTTTTTTTAGTTTAGTGTCTTCTTTCTTTTATAATTGATCCCTGATTCTCCCCCTTCCCCCCCAAATCGTGTTTTCGCCATTTACAGATATAAATATAAGCTACAGGCGCAATGGAGTGTTCATACATCAACTGTGTATTGGTTCATGTACCTCAAAATAATACTTTTCTACCGCATTGAAATCTAAGTTTTAATCAAAAAAGTTGCAAAAAAAACTCGAGTATTAAAAATGCTTTAATATGCGGTCTTCGGATTTATTAACGCTTTACGCCGTTTATAAGACTTAAAAAAAAGTTTCATTTTGAATCAAACCCACTAGCAATCTGATTTAGCTATTTTATAAGAAACAGGAATTACATGAGATTTTATAAGTGCAAAAGAAGGCATAAGTATATATATATAATTATTACATTGGATTGCTTGTGGGTTTTATTAAATAAAGATTATTTTTTAAACTTATAAATTTAAAAGCTTTTGATCAAATAAAACGTGATGTTACTTTATATAATATAAATGTGAGACGCATTTAAAATACCTATAGATTTTTTTGACATTATGTTGCGTCTTAGTTTACACTTATTAAAAGTGCACTGTTATAATTATAAGTGTCATGGTTTTTTTTTAAATTAATATTTATAAGTTAAAAAAAACCATACTGGTATTTTTTTAAACTTTTAACAATATACAAAAAATTATTTCTAATTTTTTTTTATAACAAATTTGTCACGAAAACAACGTTTCGATTCGCGAAGTTGCAATTAACTATTTGCAACTTTGCGATTTGAGTTTTTTAACAAAAAAATATTTTTCTAAAATTTTTTTTAGTTACTTATGTCTTAACAAATGTATCGTTGAATACCATAACTCATAAATGAATTACAGTATTTAACAAATTTGTTGAATTAACAATATTGTAAATGCCCTGAATGAATTTGTCCAGACCATTGTAATAAAAAAAGTATTTAAAAAAAAAACTAACCCACAAGCAATCTAATTCCTTATATATATTTTCTTTACTGTAACATAACTACACGTGATGTTACGTACTAATCAAAATTAATTTGCGAATTAAACTAAGTAAGGAAAATCTTAATAAAAAACACGGAAAAAAACACATCTAAACTTTTTCAGTATTTGTGTTAATAAGGTATGCACCACTAAGATAGGCATCAATCAAAATGGCGAAAAGTTATGCTGGTGCTCTGGGTTCCGTTATCACATCTGCTCATCCCAATAGTAATCTTGGAATTTTCAACACTAAATTCGAAGTCGACAATGCGAACGTTCTAATTTGTAGGTATGGGGATCTTAACGTTTCCGTTAGTGATTTTCTTGCTAGCTTGGCTGAAAAGAAGCTACTTAGTAATGTGTGGGGAGTCACTAGACATTATTCCAACAAGTTGTTCGAGTTTGCCGTTACAAACAACTCGTCTTTGACATCCTTTTTAGAAGCTGAAATTGAAATTAAAGGTATGGTTTTAAACTTCCAGCAAAAGTTCGTACGAAAAGTTCACGTCCTGGTTCAGAACATTCCAATAGGAACTCTTAGGAATAGCTGCCAAAGCGCTATTATCCTGCTTGGCAAACATCTAGCTGCTGGACGTGGAGAGTTTGACTCTTTCTACCTACAGAAATGCAAGGTCCTAGGAGAGGACATTTTCACTGGAAACGTCATAATAATTATCAAGAACTGGCACAACCCCACTCTAAATCCACTACCCCGCTACCAAAAAGTTGATGGCCTTAATTTACGTTATAAACATCCTGGCCAGCCCAAACCCAACCCTAAAGTAACAAACCAAACCGATCCACCCACCAATTCTTTACAACCAACTACACCGCAGATCGACAACGAATTTGTAGAAATTAAAGTAAACAACGCCAGTATCGAGAACGATGTAGATACTAATCCTGAAAAAGAAATCATCAAGGAAAAAGAAAATGGTGTTAAAACCAAAAAGGCACGTTCCACCCAACCAACGAGAAAACGTTTGGGGCAGTTGGAACGCGGCACCCCCAATAAACTGATAAACAACGCGGAGTTAAAAGTGTCTCTAGAAGAAGTTTGTTTTTTAGAAGAAAATGAGAAAATGTCTTACGAAGATGATATTGACTTGCTAGTTATAGACGAACAATATGATAGCCAAACATGTGCGGAAAAGAAATCGTAAGTTTATTTCTCTCTCATATGTTTTCTTTTTATCTCACTTTTTAGCTTTGTTCTCAAATCAGACTATTATTTCGACTTTTTTTTTGTTCTAAACTATTATCTCTTTTTCTTTCTACAAAAATTCTTTTTTTACGTTCTATTTTAAACTTCATTAATTATGCATGTCACGTTTTTAAAAAAGCGCTTAAGCTGTCGTAATTCGTATTGTTGTAGTTCGCGCTTTTTTAAGGAATGTTATGGTCCAGTGAATCCTATTGTTCGTATTACGTCGGTTCAAACGAAAACTCGTGCTATAAGGTTAAGGTTTTTATGTTTGTGTTTTTTATGTCAGGTTGTAAAATTATTATATTCATGTTTAAGGTACACGAGATTTCAAATTAGGAAACCTGATCCTCTCCATGATGGCAATTAATATTTTAACGTGCTACATAAATGGTCTAAACGATCAAGAAAAACGCAATAATTTTTTTGGGTTTCTCAAAAAATCCACCTTCGATCTTATCCTCCTTCAGGAAACAAAATCCGGACCGTCCACTATTAAACAGTGGAGTGACGAATGGACTGGCGAGTCTATTTGGAACTCAGGTCCGAGTCATAACTGTTGTGGGGTGGCGATACTCTCCAAATCCAATGTGTCCTTGCACGAACTAAAAAGGGACAACAACGGAAGAATATTAAATGTCATGATAAAAATTGATGAACACGAAATGTAGGTGCTGAATATTTACGCGCCCAATGTGCCGAGAGAAAGGCGCCTCTTTTTTGGCGACCTTGGAGATTTCTTGCAGGACACAGGACTACCCGTCCTGATGGCCGGGGATTTCAACATGGTCGAAAGCCTGCCTCTTGACACAGAGGGCACAAACAACGCTAAATATCACACCTACGGCATTGCTGAACTCGGGGTCCTCCAAGGTAAGTATAACCTCGTAGATGTTTATCGTTACAAATTTCCCAACAAAAGAGAATTCACATGGCGCAATCAGACGGTCAAATGTAGACTCGACAGATTCTACTGCCCTGATAAAGTCGCCAAAAAAACAACATACAACAAAATTCTCACCAACCCTTTTTCCGACCACGAGTTCGTGTCAACAACTGTCAATTTTAGTAAAACCAGGAGAGGACCAGGGTACTGGAAATTAAACTGCTCCCTTTTGGAAATAGAGGTACATAGGCAAAAAATTGAGCTCTTAATTCGAGATTGGCAAACAAGAAAACGGTCCTATACGTCAATTTTAAAATGGTGGGACGACTGCAAACTTTTTGTTAGGGCTGAATTACAACACATATCGATACAGGAAAGTGCGAAAAACAAAAAAAATATCAAAAGGATTGAAAATGAAATCCAACGGGAGCGACAAAACGCTAACCCGAATTTAGATAGCATCAAAGAAAAACGCGATGCTCTTTTCTTGCTCCAGTTTCCCGGAGCGTTTATTCGCACAAAACAAAAACTAATCGAAGAAGGAGAAAAACCTTCAAAATTTTTGTATAATTTGGAAAAAGTTCAACAGCGGAACAAGTCAATTACCGAAATTCGCAAGAATGACGGCACAATGACGAGTGAACCTGGTGAAATACTAAACTCCCTAGTTTCATATTACAAAAACATTTACACCAAAACTAGTTTATGCAAAGACAGCCAAAACTATGTCTTGTCACACATCACTAAACGTTTAAGTGATGATGAAAATCAATTTTTAAACACCCGCCTGTCCGTCGCCGAACTAAAAGAAGCCCTTTTTAAATTTGAAAACGGAAAATCTCCGGGCTTTGACGGACTTCCAGCTGAATTTTATAAAACCTTTTGGCACATTTTAGAAAAAGATTTTGAAGAACTTGCCTACGAAATACTTTTCGTGGAAAAAAACACCAGCCACTCTATGAAAAAATCTATTATTTCACTGATCCCCAAACAAGGAGATCTTACCGAATGCAAAAACTGGAGGCCCATATCCCTAATCGGCGCTGATTACAAAATAATCACAAAAGCGCTGGCCTTAAGACTTGCAAAAGTAATGGGAAAAATTATAGAACCAAATCAAACTTGCGGAATCCCAGGTAGAACAATATTCTCAAATTTACATTTAGTCCGTGATCTTATAGATTACGCGCAATTTAAAAATCTACCTAGTTTCATTTTGTCAATAGACCAAGAAAAGGCGTTTGAAAAAGTCGATCGTGCGTTTCTGCTTCAGATTCTCCGAAAATTCAATCTCGGAGAAAATTTTGTATCTTTTGTTAACACCTTATATTCAGAAGTTTCGGCATCTGTTCTGAATTGCGGTTTCCTGTCAGCCTCCTTCTCTACGGAAAGGGGAGTTAGACAGGGTGATCCCCTCTCCCTCTTGCTGTATGTTTTTGTCGCCGAAGCTCTCGCTTTGGTGATCAGAGCAGATGGCAGAATAGAGGGTTTCCCGCTACCTGGTACACTTAAACCCCTTAAAATACAGCAGTACGCAGACGATTCGAACTTTTTTGCCAGGGACGTAAAATCAGTCCGTTGTTTCTTCGAAAAAGTAAAACTGTTTGAAAAAGCAAGTGGTTCAGTGATCAATGCCTCAAAAACCAAGGGTCTCGCCCTTGGGGGTTTTGATCCCAAAATGTACCCGGAATTAGACGGCATAGAGTGGAACAACAACACCGGTTTCAAAATTTTAGGTGTTACTTTTTACACCAGACTGAGCGATACTACCAATTTCAACTGGTTAGTAACTCTAAACAAAATAGAGAAAAAACTCAAGTTTCTGGGACTACGTACTTTGTCACTAAGGGGAAAGACTATGTTGATAAATACGTTAGCAATGTCAAAAGTATGGTTTCTGGCAAACGTGCTGCCCGTTCCCGAATGGGTAATAGAACGTCTGCACAGAGCCATTTTCGAAAATCTGTGGCAAAAGACCAATTACAATCCGGTCGAGAGAGAGACACTTTTCTTACCCGTCAAAAGCGGGGGTCTCGGAATTTTTTCACCGAAGGAGCAAAGTCTTGCACTTCGCCTCAAAACACTCTTTCAACTGAAAGAATGCGAAGAGGACAAAGCTCACGATTCTAACTACTTTTCAAAGTATTGTTTGGCGAGTTCACTTATAAAATTTACGAACCAAAACCAAAGCTAGAACTTTTTAAAGCAGAACAATTTTCCAAAACACTGGGACAATAAAACGTCTCAGTACTACAAAACAACAATAGAAATATTAGGCAAAAACGGGTCCCTTTTTAACATCCCCCTAAAAACAACAAAAAATTTTTACTTAAAAGTGGCAAAAAACAAAAAGACAGTCGTACCAGCGGAACTTTTTTGGAACAGTTCAACAAAAACAACGATGCCGTGGACCCAAATTTGAAAAAAAAACTTCACCTCCCACGCATGCGGACCGACTCAAAACATCCTCTTTCGTTTTTTACACAACAGTTTACCATCTGCGGCCCTGCTAGCCAAAAGCACAAGGCAACAGATCGTCAAAAATAACAAATGCAAAACTTGTGGTAAAATCGAGGACAACATGCATATATTTGCCTACTGCCCTCCTTCTGTTGAAATTTGGGAGTATTTTAAACATGTATATAACTCATTGACATCCCGAAACAACTTTTCTCCGATAAAATCGATTTTCTCGATTGAAACAGCGAGTTTATCGGAGAAAAACCCCACTTCGCAGCTGCTGTTGACACTCACTCAAACCATCATGAGTGCAATATGGAACAGTAGATGTCACCACATGTTTAGTAACAAAAAAATTGACCCAATGGCAGTGATCAGGGTAATAATCAGGAACATCAGGAATATTATTATCTTAAAATATAATTATCATGTCCGTAGAAACACCGCGGACATATTCTGTGAGTATTTTTGTATAAAAAATGTTTTCTGCCAAGTAGAGAATGGAAGTCTGAAACTAAACATATGAGCTGAAATAAAACAACGGCTCGTGGTATGTTTAGTAAAGACTTTCTTCCCTCTTGCACTTATTTTTATGTTATACAACAAACTTATTATTATATAAAATTAGCAAATCACTGCCAGACCTTAATATATGAAATATTATTTTAGCACATTAATTTTTTTATCTATAGTATTCGTAACGTAATGTTTATGTAAAAGTTCTGTAATTCCTTTTTAATTTTTTTGGATATAAATCTTCCTTTTTCCTTATGAACCTCTCCTTAACCTAATTTTAAAATTTCTTCTTTCTTTTTACATAATCTAAACTCTTGATTTCTTTCCGCACAACGGCAAAAAAAAAAAAAAAAATTAAAAACAAAAAAAAAATACAAAAAAATATAAAACCAAAAAACACAAAAAAATATAAAATCAAAATACACATAAAAATAAAAAATTAAAAATACAAAAATAATGTAATAAAATTTAAAAAAAACAAAAAATGTATATATTTACGCTATATTGTAACAACATATATTGTAAAAACATAAAAAACTTAGTTAATGTTATTAAAAAATTGTATATATTTATTATTTTGTAATAAAAAAAAAAAAAATAAAAAATCTTATTAAAAATTTAAAAACTAATAAATAAAAACAAAAAACAAAAAAGAAAAATGGAAGTTTTAAAATTTTACACCTGAAACATTAATGGAATAAATAACGGAATTAAGATAAAAACAATTGTTAATAATTTCAAACACAACCCATGTGACGTTTTTCTTTTGCAGGAAACTCATTTGAATAATAAAAATATTAATTTGTTAAAGAATGTATGGGAAGGTGATGTTTTTTACTCACCGTCCGATACATCATTTACACGCGGCACAGCCATTTTGTTTAAATATAACCACGATAAACCAATTTTAGTAGGAAATGACTCGAAAGGCAATTATAATTATGTAGCTATAAAAATTAATGGTATAAATTATTTAATCATTAATGTTTACGCACCATCCGGGGTTGGAATATCTCAAAAATTAAGAACAAATTTGTTTAACGATTTAATTAATGAGTTTAGCAATAAAGACTTAAATGATTCTAATATTGTAATGGGTGGTGATTTCAACATCACTTTGTCTGAAAAAGATAGATACCCAGTCATGTTCAGAAGTGAATGTCCCTCGTGTAAAACTTTAAAAACCCTTCTAAACCTATTAGAAATTGAAGATACATGGCGTGTCTTCAACCCCAATAAACAAGAGTATACCTATGCTGCCACTAACGGTGTGTCCCGTTCTCGGCTGGATCGCTTATATATGAGTAAAAAATGTAGACAAAATATAAAAACATTTTTTGAGCCCACCATATTTACTGATTATTATAATGCTCAAGTAGCTTTTTTAAGTAAAAGAGTCTTTTCGTTAAAGTCAGAAATATGTAAATATCAAATAACAAACATTTAAGAAAATATCCATTTTAATGCTCATATAGAAGCGTTTTGGAACGAATGGGGACAGCAAAGGTGTGCGTATGAAAATGTCAAGGAATGGTGGGAGGCCGGTAAAGAGAATATAAAAATTATTTCGAAAAAATTTAGCAAAAAACTTAAACAAAAACAAAACAAAAAAGAATATAAATTGATCAAATTATTAAAGAACGCATCAAAAAAAATGCATTTAAATCCCAAGATGAAAAAACTCTACGATGATATAAAAAATAAACTTGAAAATATAGAAATAGAAAAAGCCAAGTAGGCTATGCAATAAAGTAAGCGAAAATTCAGTGGAGGTTAGAAGGAGAAAAAATGTTCGAAATTTTTTTTGGATTAGAAAAACAAAAACTTGCCAAGCAATATGTCTCTGAAATAAATGGCAGAGATGGGCTGGTTAAAACTGACTCAAAAGAAATTTTATTGGAGTTTGAAAATTTTTACAGAAACTTATATAAATTCAAAGAAAACGACAAACATTCTCAAGAGTTTTTGTTTTTAAATGCTAAAGTTAAAAAAGTTACAAAACAAAGAAACAAAATGTTAAAACAAGAGATTTCCGAAAGAGAGGTAAAACAAGCTCTAAGCCAAATGAAAAATACTAAGTCACCAGGGTCAGACGGTTTAACCATTGAATTTTATAAACATTTTTTCATTTTGTTTAAAAAAGATTTGATTGCAACTTTAAATAATGTTTTGGTTACAGGCGAAATGACAAAATCGCAAAAAGAAGCGTTAATTACGTGTATTTTTAAAAAAGGAAATAAAAACGATATTGCGAATTGGAGACCCATTTCGTTGACAAATGTTGATTATAAAATATTAACAAAAGTTTTCGCCAACAGGCTTAGAGATGTTTTGCCTAACATAATACATAGCAATCAAACTGCGTGCATCAAAAATAGAACAATATACTATAACCTAAGTTATACTAGAGACATTATTAGCATAAGCTCAAAAAAGCAAGTTAGACGCTTGCATCCTTTCAATAGATCAGGTGAAAGCTTTTGATAGGGTTGATAGAGTTTTTTTGTTTGAAAGTTTAAAACATTTTGGATTTGGAAAAGTTTTTACATCTTTTATAAAAACAATTTATAATAATATAAATGCTAAAGTTAAAATAATTGGTATGTTATCGCAAAAAATAGATATTTTGAGAGGAGTAAGGCAAGGTTGTCCTTTGTCAATGATACTATACATCATTCAGGCAGAAGTATTTTCATCCTATATTAGACAAAACAAAAATATAAAAGGTATAAGTGTCGAAGGTAGTGAAACAAAAACACAGCAATACGCCGACGACACAAATTTCTATCTAATCGGAGATGATTCCATTAGAGAGGTAGGAAAAGCCTTAAAATTAAACCAAAAAGCTACTGGTGCTAAAATAAACATTGCCAAATGCCAAGGCATATGGCTAGGCAAAAACATTTTTAAAGATAAAAGCGAACATTTAAATTTCAATTGGGAAGAAAACGTCTTTAAAAGTTTAGGCGTCTTTTTCTCAAATAACGCAAACTTCCGGTACAAAACATACTGGAAGGAGGGTTTTTACAAAATGGAAAACTCTCTTCAAAAATGGCAAAAGTACAACTTGTCGCTTAAGGGCAGAAAAACAATAATAAATTCATTGATTATCCCACAAGCTCTGCATTTGGCCTTTATAGCGCCCTTACCTGGCAAAGCCATTTTAAATAAAATTGAAACAAAAATTAGTAACTTTTATTGGGGAGGCAAAATTTGTAGATTAAGCAAGACAAAAACACAACAAAAGATAAATGAGGGTGGCGCAGGAGTTAACTGCTTAATAAATAAACTTAAAGCAATTCAACTGCAATGGGTCAGCAAACTTTTTAACGAAAACTTATGCGGCCCTTGGAAAGATGCAATGTTTTGCATTTTTAATAATTATAGAAATGCAAACCAAGGTAAACACATTTTCGAAACAATCCCTACTAAAATCAAATTATTACCCCCGTTTTATTCTCAACTCTTAGTTAATTGGCATAAACTAAAACAAAAGCATATTGTACCTGTAACCGATATAGAACAAATTTTAAATCAGCCTCTCTTTTTCAATTTAATGATAAAAACATCTTCGAATAAGTATTTAACTCCAAGCGAAATCCATATTAAAAATGATATAATCCTTGTAGCTGACATTACCAAAACATTTCAACCGGGTTTTTTAAATTACAAAAGTATTGGCTTGAGCGAGAAAGAATTAGAATTTATTACAAAAGCATTGCCAAGAAGATGGAATAAAAAAATCTTATCAGAATGTCAAAACTATGATTTTATAAAGTCTCCATTGTATGTAGCTAAAAGAAAACCAAAATACGAATATAAAAATCTAACTGTTTTAACTTTATACAAATTATTAAATAAACCAACGAAAAAGTTAAATTATAAATTTTATGAATGGAAAAATACTTTTGAAAGCATGAAAGATATAATAGAAAAAGATTGGAAACGTTTTTTTATAAAACTTCAGAAAAGAAATACAAACAATAAGGCGAGTGAAATTCTATTTAAAACTGCACATTTCATATTGCCAACTAATGAAAAAATGCTTGACCTTAAAGTAAGAAAAGACAAACTTTGTCCACAATGCAAACTAAAAGATGAAAATACTGCACACATGATGTATCAATGTGAAAAAGTACAGCCTTTAATATTTTTTGTACTAGATATTTTAGATCAGCTCTACCCTAGCGAATATCCTCATATTAACAATTTTAAGTTTATATTTTTTGGATACGAAAAAAATCAAGCCCAGAGATGTTTTGGGGCTTTGTTGTTGGAGATTTTTATATGTGAAATTTATTTTAACAGAATGAAAAGTCAATATGAAAACAAAGTTTTTACGAAAAAATATTTGTTAGAAAAGTTCGAAAAAAAAGTTAAAAGAATGTTTTTAAATGAATTTTTAATGCTGAAACAACAAAATAAACAAGAAAAACACATAAATGAAATAAGAAACATTTTTATAAATGGAAGATTAAATTTGATTTCAGATATTCGTGACTATTTCGATTAATTCTTATTTTTCTTTTTTTTCTTCGGAAATTAATTTTTTTATTTTTTGGTGTTAGTTATTTTTATTATATTTACGGGTCCGAAGGACATCTTTGTAATCGTTTTTTTTTCGTTTTTTTCGTTTTTTTTTTAAAAAACCTTGTAAATTATTTATGAGGACGTGAGTATGGCAATTAGCTGGATGACGGAATAAACTACAATATAAAAAAAAATTTGCGAATTTAACGCGTCACAAATTTAATTTCCAAAAAACGGAACATCATACTATACAGGAATTCTAGTTGCTATGATGAATCAATTAAATAAACCAATACCAAGATCTTTAAAACTCTGCGGATATAACATCAGGATAATCTATACCGGACAAAACAAAGAAGAGAACCTAAAACCAAAAGAAAATTTTATAGATGTGACCGAAGAACCTAGAAAAAAAGTACCGGAAACCAATGAACCAGAAACATCAGAAGAAATACCTGAACCAAAAATTAAATTTTCTAAACCACAAGAATCAGAAGCCCCTATGGTGATACGCCAAAACTCTGTCGAAAACCAAATTTTAAACAACGATACAAATAACTTAAATAAAACAAAAGAAAAGACACCCAAATAAATACCACAATCATCTGAAACAAATTCTCAAACACAAGAAACAGAAAATCACATGGAAGAAAGTCAAAGTTTTAACAATACTAATATTGAAAGCAAAATCGAACCTCATAACGACAACGTCATAAATGAAGTAAACATAGAAGAACTAGAAAAACAAATCGAACTTCCCTCAGAATATCTTCGCTTAGATTATACTGGGAGACATGTTTACAACTTAAATTTTTTCTACGGCTTTGACAAAACAAAATGCTCGGAAGATGAACTATTAATATTTAAGGCATACAAAAAAGCAGAATATGATCAGAGAAAATTCGAAAGAAAAATAAAAAGAAACAAAGCAAATAATTTACCCGTCGGACTACCAAGGGATTATACTAAAAGCAATACACAAATCCAAAATATTTCTTCATATAATCATGACGACTGGACTTAAATTTAATACAAAAAACAAAAGTAAGACTCCAAAAATTAAAACTATAAATATTATATCAAAAAATAAAAACACATTTAAAAAAAATAAAAAATAAAATATAAAAAAAAAAAAAAAAAAAAAAAAAAACATAACATATATGTATATTTATATACATATTATCCGTCAGCTTTAAACTAAGAAATAAAAAGAACAAAGGTATAACATTAAAAATTAACAACAAAAAATTAAGAACAAAAATTAACAAAAAAATTTTTAAATAATTTTCGAAAAAAAAAAAAAAAAAAAAAGCAAATTTAATTTATTTTACGTTTCCTTACGTCTATCTTGATACTTGTTAGAGTGTAACCAGTTAAGACATAATGTAACGTTAAAAAAATTCATTTGCGTCACGTAGTTTAGTTACGTCTCGAATCTATATTTAGTAACGTTACGTTACGTTTTATTTGGTTACACTTTATATAGTTAAAAAGAAAACTAATTGAGACGTAACGTTGCGAATTGAGAATTTTTCTTTTTTTCGTGACAAAGTAACCAATTGAGACGAAGCTATTTTACAACAAAAATAAAATAAAAGATGATTTTTAGCAACACGGCAATATAAAACAAACATTTACTGCATTATTAAGTTTATTTACTTAATATTTAATTAAAAGTTAAAGAATGTAACCTTGTTACAAATTGTAACCGATTAAGACGTAACATAACTTTAAAATGTTATAGGAATAATTATATATATATATATATTGTAGTTTATTCCGTCATCCAGCTAATTGCCATACTGACGTCATCATAAATAATTTACAAGGTTTTTTAAAAAAAAAAAAAAACGAAAAAAACGAAACGAAAAAAAAAAAAAAAAAAAAAAAAAAAGATTACAAAGATGTCCTTCGGACCCGTAAAAATAAAAAAAAAAAATAAAACCAAAAAATAAAAAAATTAATTTCCGAAGAAAAAAAAGAAAAATAAGAATTAATCGAAATAGTCACGAATATCTGAAATCAAATTTAATCTTCCATTTATAAAAATGTTTCTTATTTCATTTATGTGTTTTTCTTGTTTATTTTGTTGTTTCAGCATTAAAAATTCATTTAAAAACATTCTTTTAACTTTTTTTTCGAACTTTTCTAACAAATATTTTTTCGTAAAAACTTTGTTTTCATATTGACTTTTCATTCTGTTAAAATAAATTTCACATATAAAAATCTCCAACAACAAAGCCCCAAAACATCTCTGGGCTTGATTTTTTTCGTATCCAAAAAATATAAACTTAAAATTGTTAATATGAGGATATTCGCTAGGGTAGAGCTGATCTAAAATATCTAGTACAAAAAATATTAAAGGCTGTACTTTTTCACATTGATACATCATGTGTGCAGTATTTTCATCTTTTAGTTTGCATTGTGGACAAAGTTTGTCTTTTCTTACTTTAAGGTCAAGCATTTTTTCATTAGTTGGCAATATGAAATGTGCAGTTTTGAATAGAATTTCACTCGCCTTATTGTTTGTATTTCTTTTCTGAAGTTTTATAAAAAAACGTTTCCAATCTTTTTCTTTTATATCTTTTATGCTTTCAAAAGTATTTTTCCATTCATAAAATTTATAATTTAACTTTTTCGTTGGTTTATTTAATAATTTATATAAAGTTAAAACAGTTAGATTTTTATATTCGTATTTTGGTTTTCTTTTAGCTACATACAATGGAGACTTTTTAAAATCATAGTTTTGACATTCTGATAAGATTTTTTTATTCCATCTTCTTGGCAATGCTTTTGTAATAAATTCTAATTCTTTCTCGCTCAAGCCAATACTTTTGTAATTTAAAAAACCCGGTTGAAATGTTTTGGTAATGTCAGCTACAAGGATTATATCATTTTTAATATAGATTTCGCTTGGAGTTAGATACTTATTCGAAGATGAAAAAAGACTTCGAAGATACTTCGTTAGATACTTATTTGAAGACGGAAAAAAACACATCTAAACTACTTCAGTATTTGTATACTGAAACTTTTTAGTTCCTGTGTTACTGGTCACGCGAGTATCTGTATCTGTATCGAAATAAATCAAGTGGAAGGTCGTGAGTATTTGTCGGAAGTGTTTTATACAATGGCGTCTTATGCGAAAGTTTCCGCTTCGGTTCATCCCGTCAGCTAACGAATTATCGAATTTAGAACTTATATGGATCCACGACAATCTGGTGTTTATCGTTATGTTAATGATCGTGCCAAGGAAATTAATGACAAAATTCTAGAGAAGGTTGGACGAAACAAAATCGAAAGCCTTACTTATCATCGTGATGGCAGATGGATTGCCGTTTTTAAGTCTGTAAAAGATGCCAAAGCAATGTCGCGTAACGAGATTACAGTTTCGGAATGTAAAATGCCAGTCTTCTTTAGAAAACGCGATGATTTTGGTTTCTTAATAACTATTAAATGTGACCCAGTTATAGAAGACGAACAGCTTGTCGAAAAACTCCAACCGTACATCGAAAAGGTTTTATCGATTAAGCACTCAACATACGATTTTGATAACTCTATTAAAGATGGTCGTCGTTTGTTTAGAGTACAGCTCAAAGTTCTAGCGAGGGACAATCCGCACCATGTTGAAATAAATGGTGCTAGAATTTTGTTGAACTTTGCGGGAAAGGAGTTTTTATGTCGAATATGTCAAAATTTTCACGTACCAAAAGAGAATTGTTCGGCTGTTAACCCAGCTAAAATACGACCCAAAATCAGTAATGTAATACAGAAGAGTGATCAAAAGCAAGTTGATGACGTCAAAGCGATTAAAACTGCAACTTTCCAATTCACACCACCAACTCCTCTCAGCTCTACCAATACATTTTCAAGAGGAGAGGTAAATAATTTTGTTTATATAAAAAAGAAAGAAAATGTTTTTGATAGTTTAGGGAAAGAAGACCTCGAGTTACCAAGCGAAATAAAAAACAAAATCCTTGTAACACAAAAAGAATATAAATTGGCTTTTGACGCTGCAAGACAGCAGGAAAAGTCAATACATCCTGTTGAAGATTTAGTAATTGAAGAAAATCCTTTCATTGATGTCGTGTCTAAAAAAACCAAAAATAAAGAAAGAAAGATTTTAAAGAAGAAAGAAGAAGGAGAAGTTTCAACAGAGAGCGATATCGAATACGAGTCGGAAGTCGATATAACGATGGCAAGTAACGTTAGTGAACATAAACGACTACACCCGCAAACACCGGTGAAAGAGAGACAGTATAATAAAGAAAAACGGAGCTTAAAACCGAAATGGATTACTTAAAAAAAGCCTGTTTTGTGAGGGTTTCTTTATTTCGGTATGAGTTTTTATTTTATTTTTTTTTTACTAATTATATATTGAGGTTTTGCTTAATAGCTTTCACCTGATCTAAATATGAAAGGTTCCTCTTAAAAATATTTTAAACTAAGTAAGGAAAATCTTAATAAAAAATTTAAAAACTAATAAATAAAAACAAAAAACAAAAAAGAAAAATGGAAGTTTTAAAATTTTACACCTCAAACGTTAATGGATTAAATAACGGAATTAAGATAAAAACAATTGTTAATAATTTCAAACACAACCCATGTGACGTTTTTCTTTTGCAGGAAACTCATTTGAATAATAAAAATATTAATTTGTTAAAGAATGTATGGGAAGGTGATGTTTTTTACTCACCGTCCGATACATCATTTACACGCGGCACAGCCATTTTGTTTAAATATAACCACGATAAACCAATTTTAGTAGGAAATGACTCGAAAGGCAATTATAATTATGTAGCTATAAAAATTAATGGTATAAATTATTTAATCATTAATGTTTACGCACCATCCGGGGTTGGAATATCTCAAAAATTAAGAACAAATTTGTTTAACGATTTAATTAATGAGTTTAGCAATAAAGACTTAAATGATTCTAATATTGTAATGGGTGGTGATTTCAACATCACTTTGTCTGAAAAAGATAGATACCCAGTCATGTTCAGAAGTGAATGTCCCTCGTGTAAAACTTTAAAAACCCTCTTAAACCTATTAGAAATTGAAGATACATGGCGTGTCTTCAACCCCAATAAACAAGAGTATACCTATGCTGCCACTAACGGTGTGTCCCGTTCTCGGCTGGATCGCTTATATATGAGTAAAAAATGTAGACAAAATATAAAAACATTTTTTGAGCCCACCATATTTACTGACCATTATAATGCTCAAGTAGCTTTTTTAAGTAAAAGAGTCTTTTCGTTAAAGTCAGAAATATGGATATTAAATAACAAACATTTAGAAAATATCCATTTTAATGCTCATATAGAAGCGTTTTGGAACGAATGGGGACAGCAAAGGTGTGCGTATGAAAATGTCAAGGAATGGTGGGAGGCCGGTAAAGAGAATATAAAAATTATTTCGAAAAAATTTAGCAAAAAACTTAAACAAAAACAAAACAAAAAAGAATATAAATTGATCAAATTATTAAAAAACGCATCAAAAAAAATGCATTTAAATCCCAAGATGAAAAAACTCTACGATGATATAAAAAATAAACTTGAAAATATAGAAATAGAAAAAGCCAAAGGCGCGGCAATAAGAGCGAAAATTCAGTGGAGGTTAGAAGGAGAAAAATGTTCGAAATTTTTTTTGGATTAGAAAAACAAAAACTTGCCAAGCAATATGTCTCTGAAATAAATGGCAGAGATGGGCTGGTTAAAACTGACTCAAAAGAAATTTTATTGGAGTTTGAAAATTTTTACAGAAACTTATATAAATTCAAAGAAAACGACAAACATTCTCAAGAGTTTTTGTTTTTAAATGCTAAAGTTAAAAAAGTTACAAAACAAGAAAACAAAATGTTAAAACAAGAGATTTCCGAAAGAGAGGTAAAACAAGCTCTAAGCCAAATGAAAAATACTAAGTCACCAGGGTCAGACGGTTTAACCATTGAATTTTATAAACATTTTTTCATTTTGTTTAAAAAAGATTTGATTGCAACTTTAAATAATGTTTTGGTTACAGGCGAAATGACAAAATCGCAAAAAGAAGCGTTAATTACGTGTATTTTTAAAAAAGGAAATAAAAACGATATTGCGAATTGGAGACCCATTTCGTTGACAAATGTTGATTATAAAATATTAACAAAAGTTTTCGCCAACAGGCTTAGAGATGTTTTGCCTAACATAATACATAGCAATCAAACTGCGTGCATCAAAAATAGAACAATATACTATAACCTAAGTTATACTAGAGACATTATTAGCATAGCTCAAAAAAGCAAGTTAGACGCTTGCATCCTTTCAATAGATCAGGTGAAAGCTTTTGATAGGGTTGATAGAGTTTTTTTGTTTGAAAGTTTAAAACATTTTGGATTTGGAAAAGTTTTTACATCTTTTATAAAAACAATTTATAATAATATAAATGCTAAAGTTAAAATAATTGGTATGTTATCGCAAAAAATAGATATTTTGAGAGGAGTAAGGCAAGGTTGTCCTTTGTCAATGATACTATACATCATTCAGGCAGAAGTATTTTCATCCTATATTAGACAAAACAAAAATATAAAAGGTATAAGTGTCGAAGGTAGTGAAACAAAAACACAGCAATACGCCGACGACACAAATTTCTATCTAATCGGAGATGATTCCATTAGAGAGGTAGGAAAAGCCTTAAAATTAAACCAAAAAGCTACTGGTGCTAAAATAAACATTGCCAAATGCCAAGGCATATGGCTAGGCAAAAACATTTTTAAAGATAAAAGCGAACATTTAAATTTCAATTGGGAAGAAAACGTCTTTAAAAGTTTAGGCGTCTTTTTCTCAAATAACGCAAACTTCCGGTACAAAACATACTGGAAGGAGGGTTTTTACAAAATGGAAAACTCTCTTCAAAAATGGCAAAAGTACAACTTGTCGCTTAAGGGCAGAAAAACAATAATAAATTCATTGATTATCCCACAAGCTCTGCATTTGGCCTTTATAGCGCCCTTACCTGGCAAAGCCATTTTAAATAAAATTGAAACAAAAATTAGTAACTTTTATTGGGGAGGCAAAATTTGTAGATTAAGCAAGACAAAAACACAACAAAAGATAAATGAGGGTGGCGCAGGAGTTAACTGCTTAATAAATAAACTTAAAGCAATTCAACTGCAATGGGTCAGCAAACTTTTTAACGAAAACTTATGCGGCCCTTGGAAAGATGCAATGTTTTGCATTTTTAATAATTATAGAAATGCAAACCAAGGTAAACACATTTTCGAAACAATCCCTACTAAAATCAAATTATTACCCCCGTTTTATTCTCAACTCTTAGTTAATTGGCATAAACTAAAACAAAAGCATATTGTACCTGTAACCGATATAGAACAAATTTTAAATCAGCCTCTCTTTTTCAATTTAATGATAAAAACATCTTCGAATAAGTATTTAACTCCAAGCGAAATCCATATTAAAAATGATATAATCCTTGTAGCTGACATTACCAAAACATTTCAACCGGGTTTTTTAAATTACAAAAGTATTGGCTTGAGCGAGAAAGAATTAGAATTTATTACAAAAGCATTGCCAAGAAGATGGAATAAAAAAATCTTATCAGAATGTCAAAACTATGATTTTATAAAGTCTCCATTGTATGTAGCTAAAAGAAAACCAAAATACGAATATAAAAATCTAACTGTTTTAACTTTATACAAATTATTAAATAAACCAACGAAAAAGTTAAATTATAAATTTTATGAATGGAAAAATACTTTTGAAAGCATGAAAGATATAATAGAAAAAGATTGGAAACGTTTTTTTATAAAACTTCAGAAAAGAAATACAAACAATAAGGCGAGTGAAATTCTATTTAAAACTGCACATTTCATATTGCCAACTAATGAAAAAATGCTTGACCTTAAAGTAAGAAAAGACAAACTTTGTCCACAATGCAAACTAAAAGATGAAAATACTGCACACATGATGTATCAATGTGAAAAAGTACAGCCTTTAATATTTTTTGTACTAGATATTTTAGATCAGCTCTACCCTAGCGAATATCCTCATATTAACAATTTTAAGTTTATATTTTTTGGATACGAAAAAAATCAAGCCCAGAGATGTTTTGGGGCTTTGTTGTTGGAGATTTTTATATGTGAAATTTATTTTAACAGAATGAAAAGTCAATATGAAAACAAAGTTTTTACGAAAAAATATTTGTTAGAAAAGTTCGAAAAAAAAGTTAAAAGAATGTTTTTAAATGAATTTTTAATGCTGAAACAACAAAATAAACAAGAAAAACACATAAATGAAATAAGAAACATTTTTATAAATGGAAGATTAAATTTGATTTCAGATATTCGTGACTATTTCGATTAATTCTTATTTTTCTTTTTTTTCTTCGGAAATTAATTTTTTTATTTTTTGGTGTTAGTTATTTTTATTATATTTACGGGTCCGAAGGACATCTTTGTAATCGTTTTTTTTTCGTTTTTTTCGTTTTTTTTTTAAAAAACCTTGTAAATTATTTATGAGGACGTGAGTATGGCAATTAGCTGGATGACGGAATAAACTACAATATAAAAAAAAATTTGCGAATTTAACGCGTCACAAATTTAATTTCCAAAAAACGGAACATCATACTATACAGGAATTCTAGTTGCTATGATGAATCAATTAAATAAACCAATACCAAGATCTTTAAAACTCTGCGGATATAACATCAGGATAATCTATACCGGACAAAACAAAGAAGAGAACCTAAAACCAAAAGAAAATTTTATAGATGTGACCGAAGAACCTAGAAAAAAAGTACCGGAAACCAATGAACCAGAAACATCAGAAGAAATACCTGAACCAAAAATTAAATTTTCTAAACCACAAGAATCAGAAGCCCCTATGGTGATACGCCAAAACTCTGTCGAAAACCAAATTTTAAACAACGATACAAATAACTTAAATAAAACAAAAGAAAAGACACCCAAATAAATACCACAATCATCTGAAACAAATTCTCAAACACAAGAAACAGAAAATCACATGGAAGAAAGTCAAAGTTTTAACAATACTAATATTGAAAGCAAAATCGAACCTCATAACGACAACGTCATAAATGAAGTAAACATAGAAGAACTAGAAAAACAAATCGAACTTCCCTCAGAATATCTTCGCTTAGATTATACTGGGAGACATGTTTACAACTTAAATTTTTTCTACGGCTTTGACAAAACAAAATGCTCGGAAGATGAACTATTAATATTTAAGGCATACAAAAAAGCAGAATATGATCAGAGAAAATTCGAAAGAAAAATAAAAAGAAACAAAGCAAATAATTTACCCGTCGGACTACCAAGGGATTATACTAAAAGCAATACACAAATCCAAAATATTTCTTCATATAATCATGACGACTGGACTTAAATTTAATACAAAAAACAAAAGTAAGACTCCAAAAATTAAAACTATAAATATTATATCAAAAAATAAAAACACATTTAAAAAAAATAAAAAATAAAATATAAAAAAAAAAAAAAAAAAAAAAAAAAAAAAAAAAAAAATTTAAATTTAAATAAAAAATAACCGTCAGCATTAAAAAAAGAAATAAAAAAAAAAAAGGTATAAAATTAAAAATTAAAAAAAAAAAATTAACAAAAAAAATTAAAAAAAAATTTTTTAAATATTTTTCTAAAAAAAAAAAAAAAAAAAAAGCAAATTTAATTTATTTTACGTTTCCTTACGTCTATCTTGATACTTGTTAGAGTGTAACCAGTTAAGACATAATGTAACGTTAAAAAAATTCATTTGCGTCACGTAGTTTAGTTACGTCTCGAATCTATATTTAGTAACGTTACGTTACGTTTTATTTGGTTACACTTTATATAGTTAAAAAGAAAACTAATTGAGACGTAACGTTGCGAATTGAGAATTTTTCTTTTTTTCGTGACAAAGTAACCAATTGAGACGAAGCTATTTTACAACAAAAATAAAATAAAAGATGATTTTTAGCAACACGGCAATATAAAACAAACATTTACTGCATTATTAAGTTTATTTACTTAATATTTAATTAAAAGTTAAAGAATGTAACCTTGTTACAAATTGTAACCGATTAAGACGTAACATAACTTTAAAATGTTATAGGAATAATTATATATATATATATATTGTAGTTTATTCCGTCATCCAGCTAATTGCCATACTGACGTCATCATAAATAATTTACAAGGTTTTTTAAAAAAAAAAAAAAAACGAAAAAAACGAAACGAAAAAAAAAAAAAAAAAAAAAAAACGATTACAAAGATGTCCTTCGGACCCGTAAATATAATAAAAATAACTAACACCAAAAAATAAAAAAATTAATTTCCGAAGAAAAAAAAGAAAAATAAGAATTAATCGAAATAGTCACGAATATCTGAAATCAAATTTAATCTTCCATTTATAAAAATGTTTCTTATTTCATTTATGTGTTTTTCTTGTTTATTTTGTTGTTTCAGCATTAAAAATTCATTTAAAAACATTCTTTTAACTTTTTTTTCGAACTTTTCTAACAAATATTTTTTCGTAAAAACTTTGTTTTCATATTGACTTTTCATTCTGTTAAAATAAATTTCACATATAAAAATCTCCAACAACAAAGCCCCAAAACATCTCTGGGCTTGATTTTTTTCGTATCCAAAAAATATAAACTTAAAATTGTTAATATGAGGATATTCGCTAGGGTAGAGCTGATCTAAAATATCTAGTACAAAAAATATTAAAGGCTGTACTTTTTCACATTGATACATCATGTGTGCAGTATTTTCATCTTTTAGTTTGCATTGTGGACAAAGTTTGTCTTTTCTTACTTTAAGGTCAAGCATTTTTTCATTAGTTGGCAATATGAAATGTGCAGTTTTGAATAGAATTTCACTCGCCTTATTGTTTGTATTTCTTTTCTGAAGTTTTATAAAAAAACGTTTCCAATCTTTTTCTTTTATATCTTTTATGCTTTCAAAAGTATTTTTCCATTCATAAAATTTATAATTTAACTTTTTCGTTGGTTTATTTAATAATTTATATAAAGTTAAAACAGTTAGATTTTTATATTCGTATTTTGGTTTTCTTTTAGCTACATACAATGGAGACTTTTTAAAATCATAGTTTTGACATTCTGATAAGATTTTTTTATTCCATCTTCTTGGCAATGCTTTTGTAATAAATTCTAATTCTTTCTCGCTCAAGCCAATACTTTTGTAATTTAAAAAACCCGGTTGAAATGTTTTGGTAATGTCAGCTACAAGGATTATATCATTTTTAATATAGATTTCGCTTGGAGTTAGATACTTATTCGAAGATGAAAAAAGACTTCGAAGATACTTCGTTAGATACTTATTTGAAGACGGAAAAAAACACATCTAAACTACTTCAGTATTTGTATACTGAAACTTTTTAGTTCCTGTGTTACTGGTCACGCGAGTATCTGTATCTGTATCGAAATAAATCAAGTGGAAGGTCGTGAGTATTTGTCGGAAGTGTTTTATACAATGGCGTCTTATGCGAAAGTTTCCGCTTCGGTTCATCCCGTCAGCTAACGAATTATCGAATTTAGAACTTATATGGATCCACGACAATCTGGTGTTTATCGTTATGTTAATGATCGTGCCAAGGAAATTAATGACAAAATTCTAGAGAAGGTTGGACGAAACAAAATCGAAAGCCTTACTTATCATCGTGATGGCAGATGGATTGCCGTTTTTAAGTCTGTAAAAGATGCCAAAGCAATGTCGCGTAACGAGATTACAGTTTCGGAATGTAAAATGCCAGTCTTCTTTAGAAAACGCGATGATTTTGGTTTCTTAATAACTATTAAATGTGACCCAGTTATAGAAGACGAACAGCTTGTCGAAAAACTCCAACCGTACATCGAAAAGGTTTTATCGATTAAGCACTCAACATACGATTTTGATAACTCTATTAAAGATGGTCGTCGTTTGTTTAGAGTACAGCTCAAAGTTCTAGCGAGGGACAATCCGCACCATGTTGAAATAAATGGTGCTAGAATTTTGTTGAACTTTGCGGGAAAGGAGTTTTTATGTCGAATATGTCAAAATTTTCACGTACCAAAAGAGAATTGTTCGGCTGTTAACCCAGCTAAAATACGACCCAAAATCAGTAATGTAATACAGAAGAGTGATCAAAAGCAAGTTGATGACGTCAAAGCGATTAAAACTGCAACTTTCCAATTCACACCACCAACTCCTCTCAGCTCTACCAATACATTTTCAAGAGGAGAGGTAAATAATTTTGTTTATATAAAAAAGAAAGAAAATGTTTTTGATAGTTTAGGGAAAGAAGACCTCGAGTTACCAAGCGAAATAAAAAACAAAATCCTTGTAACACAAAAAGAATATAAATTGGCTTTTGACGCTGCAAGACAGCAGGAAAAGTCAATACATCCTGTTGAAGATTTAGTAATTGAAGAAAATCCTTTCATTGATGTCGTGTCTAAAAAAACCAAAAATAAAGAAAGAAAGATTTTAAAGAAGAAAGAAGAAGGAGAAGTTTCAACAGAGAGCGATATCGAATACGAGTCGGAAGTCGATATAACGATGGCAAGTAACGTTAGTGAACATAAACGACTACACCCGCAAACACCGGTGAAAGAGAGACAGTATAATAAAGAAAAACGGAGCTTAAAACCGAAATGGATTACTTAAAAAAAGCCTGTTTTGTGAGGGTTTCTTTATTTCGGTATGAGTTTTTATTTTATTTTTTTTTTACTAATTATATATTGAGGTTTTGCTTAATAGCTTTCACCTGATCTAAATATGAAAGGTTCCTCTTAAAAATATTTTAAACTAAGTAAGGAAAATCTTAATAAAAAATTTAAAAACTAATAAATAAAAACAAAAAACAAAAAAGAAAAATGGAAGTTTTAAAATTTTACACCTCAAACGTTAATGGATTAAATAACGGAATTAAGATAAAAACAATTGTTAATAATTTCAAACACAACCCATGTGACGTTTTTCTTTTGCAGGAAACTCATTTGAATAATAAAAATATTAATTTGTTAAAGAATGTATGGGAAGGTGATGTTTTTTACTCACCGTCCGATACATCATTTACACGCGGCACAGCCATTTTGTTTAAATATAACCACGATAAACCAATTTTAGTAGGAAATGACTCGAAAGGCAATTATAATTATGTAGCTATAAAAATTAATGGTATAAATTATTTAATCATTAATGTTTACGCACCATCCGGGGTTGGAATATCTCAAAAATTAAGAACAAATTTGTTTAACGATTTAATTAATGAGTTTAGCAATAAAGACTTAAATGATTCTAATATTGTAATGGGTGGTGATTTCAACATCACTTTGTCTGAAAAAGATAGATACCCAGTCATGTTCAGAAGTGAATGTCCCTCGTGTAAAACTTTAAAAACCCTCTTAAACCTATTAGAAATTGAAGATACATGGCGTGTCTTCAACCCCAATAAACAAGAGTATACCTATGCTGCCACTAACGGTGTGTCCCGTTCTCGGCTGGATCGCTTATATATGAGTAAAAAATGTAGACAAAATATAAAAACATTTTTTGAGCCCACCATATTTACTGACCATTATAATGCTCAAGTAGCTTTTTTAAGTAAAAGAGTCTTTTCGTTAAAGTCAGAAATATGGATATTAAATAACAAACATTTAGAAAATATCCATTTTAATGCTCATATAGAAGCGTTTTGGAACGAATGGGGACAGCAAAGGTGTGCGTATGAAAATGTCAAGGAATGGTGGGAGGCCGGTAAAGAGAATATAAAAATTATTTCGAAAAAATTTAGCAAAAAACTTAAACAAAAACAAAACAAAAAAGAATATAAATTGATCAAATTATTAAAAAACGCATCAAAAAAAATGCATTTAAATCCCAAGATGAAAAAACTCTACGATGATATAAAAAATAAACTTGAAAATATAGAAATAGAAAAAGCCAAAGGCGCGGCAATAAGAGCGAAAATTCAGTGGAGGTTAGAAGGAGAAAAATGTTCGAAATTTTTTTTGGATTAGAAAAACAAAAACTTGCCAAGCAATATGTCTCTGAAATAAATGGCAGAGATGGGCTGGTTAAAACTGACTCAAAAGAAATTTTATTGGAGTTTGAAAATTTTTACAGAAACTTATATAAATTCAAAGAAAACGACAAACATTCTCAAGAGTTTTTGTTTTTAAATGCTAAAGTTAAAAAAGTTACAAAACAAGAAAACAAAATGTTAAAACAAGAGATTTCCGAAAGAGAGGTAAAACAAGCTCTAAGCCAAATGAAAAATACTAAGTCACCAGGGTCAGACGGTTTAACCATTGAATTTTATAAACATTTTTTCATTTTGTTTAAAAAAGATTTGATTGCAACTTTAAATAATGTTTTGGTTACAGGCGAAATGACAAAATCGCAAAAAGAAGCGTTAATTACGTGTATTTTTAAAAAAGGAAATAAAAACGATATTGCGAATTGGAGACCCATTTCGTTGACAAATGTTGATTATAAAATATTAACAAAAGTTTTCGCCAACAGGCTTAGAGATGTTTTGCCTAACATAATACATAGCAATCAAACTGCGTGCATCAAAAATAGAACAATATACTATAACCTAAGTTATACTAGAGACATTATTAGCATAGCTCAAAAAAGCAAGTTAGACGCTTGCATCCTTTCAATAGATCAGGTGAAAGCTTTTGATAGGGTTGATAGAGTTTTTTTGTTTGAAAGTTTAAAACATTTTGGATTTGGAAAAGTTTTTACATCTTTTATAAAAACAATTTATAATAATATAAATGCTAAAGTTAAAATAATTGGTATGTTATCGCAAAAAATAGATATTTTGAGAGGAGTAAGGCAAGGTTGTCCTTTGTCAATGATACTATACATCATTCAGGCAGAAGTATTTTCATCCTATATTAGACAAAACAAAAATATAAAAGGTATAAGTGTCGAAGGTAGTGAAACAAAAACACAGCAATACGCCGACGACACAAATTTCTATCTAATCGGAGATGATTCCATTAGAGAGGTAGGAAAAGCCTTAAAATTAAACCAAAAAGCTACTGGTGCTAAAATAAACATTGCCAAATGCCAAGGCATATGGCTAGGCAAAAACATTTTTAAAGATAAAAGCGAACATTTAAATTTCAATTGGGAAGAAAACGTCTTTAAAAGTTTAGGCGTCTTTTTCTCAAATAACGCAAACTTCCGGTACAAAACATACTGGAAGGAGGGTTTTTACAAAATGGAAAACTCTCTTCAAAAATGGCAAAAGTACAACTTGTCGCTTAAGGGCAGAAAAACAATAATAAATTCATTGATTATCCCACAAGCTCTGCATTTGGCCTTTATAGCGCCCTTACCTGGCAAAGCCATTTTAAATAAAATTGAAACAAAAATTAGTAACTTTTATTGGGGAGGCAAAATTTGTAGATTAAGCAAGACAAAAACACAACAAAAGATAAATGAGGGTGGCGCAGGAGTTAACTGCTTAATAAATAAACTTAAAGCAATTCAACTGCAATGGGTCAGCAAACTTTTTAACGAAAACTTATGCGGCCCTTGGAAAGATGCAATGTTTTGCATTTTTAATAATTATAGAAATGCAAACCAAGGTAAACACATTTTCGAAACAATCCCTACTAAAATCAAATTATTACCCCCGTTTTATTCTCAACTCTTAGTTAATTGGCATAAACTAAAACAAAAGCATATTGTACCTGTAACCGATATAGAACAAATTTTAAATCAGCCTCTCTTTTTCAATTTAATGATAATTATATATATACTTATTCCTCTTTTTGCACTTATAAAATCTCATGTAATTCCTGTTTCTTATGAAATAGCTAAATCAGATTGCTAGTGGGTTTGATTTAAAATGAAACTTTTTTTAAGTCTTATAAACGGCGTAAAGCGTTAATAAATCCGAAGACGGCATATTAAAACATTTTTAAAACTCAAGTTTCTTTTGCAACTTTTTTGATTAAAACTTAGATTTCAATGCGGTAGAAAAGTATTATTTTGAGGTACATGAACCAATACACAGTTGATGTATGAACACTCCATTGCGCCTGTAGCTTATATTTATATCTGTAAATGGCGTAAACACGATTTGGGGGGAGGGGGTAATCAGGGGTCAATTATAAAAGAAAGAAGACACTAAACTAAAAAAAATGTAGGTACGTTAAAAGCGGAGGTTCTTTTATTGAGGTGGAGGGTACTAAAAAAAGCGTATATTAAAATTATAAAAAAAGACACTAAACTAAAAAAAAAGTAGGAACGTTAAAAGCGTAGATTCTTTTATTGAGGTGGAGGGTACTAAAAATGGGGGAGGGGAAGAAGGATTGAAATAAAAGCGTACGTATTTAATGAACGACTCCTAATTAGAAATACATTTATACATATATAATTAGCAATGATAGTTAAAATTATGCTTGCAATTTTCGGCTTTAAAACTAGGCATAAGGGGTGTTCAAAAATTTTTTATTATAAAACGAACATACACAAGAAACCCAATATAGAGCAAATATGAAAAAAATACGATTACAAAAAAAAAATTCTAAAAATATTGACATTTACCTTGTGCTCAAGCAGCAGAAAACCCCGGAAAATGCGCTAAATATTTTCTGAAAACAAAAATTTTTATGTGATAATGACCTAAATTTTTTTTGATTGTTATGTATCCCGGTTTTTTCATAAATGTTGTTTAAGTTAAAAAAAAAGGTTAAGGAAAAAAAATAACTATGGGCAAATACGCAATAAAGTTTTATTTTTTGACTAAATTTTGCGAAGCTTTATTTTATTTTAAACAACAAATACGAAGAAACCAGAAAACACAATAATCTAAAAAAGAAATTGGACCATTATAATCACATTAGCATTTTTTTTTTACAAATATTGAGATTTACCTTGCGCTCAAAGTCAAATAATTTGGGGACAATTTGGGGCATTTTTCGAGGTGTTTTGCCGCTAAATTTATTTATTTTGTCAAAAAAAGTTTTACTCTTGTGCTAATGTGATTTCAATAATTATATAATTGGATAAATGTTTATTTATTTTTTTTACCGATTCTTTTCCTTTAAAGATGTAGATTTTATTTTTATGTTTTAAAGATTCTCTGCAGCTAAGATCGCAAAAACGCATTAACCTCCCATAAGGTAGCAGAGGCGCTCGGGGATCAATTAAAACGAACGCCAATGCATGCAAAACGCGCAGTAATCAAGGCAGAAGCCAGACTAATAGGCATACCTAGTCGGGCACCAAAGAAGGCTAGTATTGCACCTGAATCTATAGGTAATGATAATTCTGACAGTAACGCCTTTGATGATATTTGCAACGATGATAGTTCGTTTACCAAAGACAGTAGTTAGAGGCAAAATGTACACAGATTATATTATTACTATGTTAATTATTTTTTTCGTTATAATAAACTTCTGAATTAAATGCTTTTTTCTGATCGCCATCAATAAATTTTATATGAAATTTGAAATATATATGAAGAGGAGGGAGGAGGGTAATCAGGTGCGATCAATCCCCCTTTATTTGTATATTCTCTTTATTTCAAACAACTTTTAAATGTAAAATTAAGAAAAATTTATATTTACTATTATAATCTGCCTTTTTTTAAAAATTTTCTCGTTACGGGTCCGTATATTTATATATATATATATTTATATATATATATATATATATATATATATATATATATATATATATATATATATATATATAAATAAATATATATATATATATATATATACATATATATATGTATATATATATATATATATATATATATATATATATATATATAGATATATATATATATATACATATATATATATATATATATATATATATATATATATATATATATATATATATATATATATATATATATATATATATATATATGTATGTATATATGTATGTATATATACACAACACATAAACGACTTATTATTAATGTTAATTACAATATTTTAAATCTAATTACGTTAAAACTTTTAATATAAATAAAACGTTTTTAAATTTTTTTTATTTAATCAGCGTAACACTTCTTTTGTTTTTATTACCCCACAAGCAAAAACGTGTATATAATGTCAATTTAGACAATTTTCAAATCAAATTAAGATAAATAAAATATACTATGGCAAGGTTTGTGTTACTATCATTAATTACGAGGATATATTTAGTTACTTAAATTTTGTTATAAGTTTTTATGTGATATACATTGTGTGATTGGAATTAGTCTAGGCCATACTCTCTAGACGATGCAACGTTCTCAATTGCCTATATTATATAGGCTGTAAGAGTAACTTGCAGCAATATTGCAGGCCGATAATTAGGTGTTCAATCGCATACAAGATAACCATTAAATATCGCTTATATGAAAGTCGCCACTGGTGATCATGATCCCGTTTTATTAGGTCAAAATGTTACGTATTAATACGCTATTCGTTACATCTCGGATACGTAAAAATTATACTTTTGCACGTAACGTTACAATGTTACGTATCATTACGTAAAATCTTACGTCTCGGTAACGTAAAAATAACGGACATTTTGCACGTATTGTTACGTTACAATTTTACGTATCGTTACGTAAAATCTTTCGTCTCGGTTACGTTAAAATAACGGACATTTTGCACGTAACGTAACGAATCTTGTTTACGTTACCATACGTAATGTAACCTGAAAATGTTATAGGGGGGATATATCCTATTTTTTAATTCTAAATTTGTAGCAAGAATTCTGCCGTTTTCATCCTGTGTAATTTCTTTATAAATAGTTTCTTTTTTGGTTAGAATAGCCACACTGCGCTTTTTTTGGTTTCCATTATTCCATAGAGAACTTCCTTGAGTTTGGTGTTTCCATTTATTCGACCATTTATTTTGATTTCGTTCGGAACTATGCGTTTCTTGTAAGTATATCACGTTTTAGAAAAAATGAATTAGGCTTTCAAACGCGCATTTATCAATAAAGTAAAAAAATCGTAAATAACAAAAAAAGTAAATTACCCTAATCCGTAGTAACTTCTGTTTTCTTTACTAATGCGCTTTGTTAATTTTTCAGTTTCAGCTCTTTTAAGTGTTTTTCTTTTTTTGCTTTTACGTTTAATTTTTTTTTTTGTTAAAAGGATCGTTATCTATCATCGAGTCATCTAAATCATGGGTACTTTGTTTATCGCTGGTGTCTTCCTTAGTTTCGTTCATTTCTTGGGGTTTGTTTGGTGATTCTTGTAGGTTTGTTTCGCGTGTACTATTTGATGGGTTTGGTTCGACATTATTAGGAGTAGCTGTTGCTTCGGGAATCTCTCTTTGGGTTTCGATTTCTGGTTGTGGTGACGGTGCTGCTTCGTCTTGGCTTCCGTCGAAGTTGATGGTGTTTCGAGGGGTTGAGCCGTTGGTGTTTCCGTCTTCCGTTGTTGTTGTTTCGCATCCTGTCTATTATGGAACGTTCTTATTTTGTACCCCATTACTTCCATGCTGAAGGGCAATGGTTTTATCATATTCTTCATGACTGCCACAAGAATGCCGGTGAGTAGAGTTTTCCTTTCAGCGTACTTCACATGACATGCTTGGTCAGAACATGCCGTCCATAGCCCATCTGTTCAAAAATATTCCCGATTTTGAGTTCTTTATTCTCAATTGGGAGTCCAAACACAGAAACATGCATTAAAGTGCTCGGTTCCCATTCGGGGTTAGATTTTTGGAATAAGTGGTGTGTACCGCCAATAGTGAGTCTTTTCTCAAGAAGGAAGTTTCTCACTTGATAGGTTTCATCACTATTTCCATTACTCTATTATTACGAATAAGTTGATACCTTCCATATGATCGTTTAGGTCCGCTTCTTCCAAGGCCATTAAAACTTCGTAGGATGATATTCTTTTATTGAGGACGGTTAATAAAGTTTTCGGTAATTGCTTTTTAAAAGTGTTCTGAATATTTTGGATGGTTACGCTAGCGTATGATTTCTTTAAATTTTTGGGCAGGGCTTCCGCGTCCCCTTTTTATCGAGTGGTCCTGCTGGTCCATATCTCCATCTTCGTCGGTGCTATAGTCAGAAACAAACTCATCTTGAAAGGTAAAGCGCTGATTTGAACTATTTCCAAAAGAGTTTGCGCTTGTTCTTCAGGCTGTGACATCATAACTCCAAATAACACACAAAAACTGATATCTCATTAAAAATAAAAAAGCCAACAAAATCACTAAAATCACTTTATAAATCGCTGCCTCGGTCAAAATCAAAAACAGATACTACACTTGATCTTAGCCATTAGGCCGAGAAGCGATACTACACTTGATACTACAGATACTACAGAAAGAACAGATACTTTTTTATTTTTTATTTACCAACCAACTAGAGTTAGCTGCAGCTGAAACCAGACTTACACAGGGCCCTATAAGGCGGTGTTATTTTGGAGCCGAGACTCCATGTTTTGGCCCATTTAAGGGTTTTTTGGCCCATTTAAGGGTTTGGTATGGCCCACTTAAGGGTAATTCCGAGTGTAAAAAATAAAAATTCAAAAAATAACCTACTATCTCTAAATGACTTAATTTTTGCAACAAAGATACTTAACTACGCTAAAAAGAATTCCTCAAAGTTGTTTTAAACAAATCTGAATATTTTAGAAGTTATGCTAGTTTGAAATTCAAAACTTAGTAACACTTTTACTTATCATGCTCCCCTAACAACGTCCTTAGTAACAAGTAAATGTCAATACATACGTTGTTACTTAACTATATTATTTCATAGTTTAAAAATTTTTCCACATATTATTAGATGCTATAAAACCATAAAATTATACTGAGAAATAATAATTTTTTATATTTATTAATAAATCAATAAGAGTAAATTAGCGTTTTTAATAAAATTTAAAAGCAAACATGCTTCCTTTAAGAAGAATTACAGAAAAGGTTATGATCTATATATTTCCAAACTTTATATTGTTAAAGTATATATAAATAAAAAAAAAAAAAACTGAGCTGTTTTTTTTTACTTACTAATCTAAAAAATTGAATTTTTATTTTTGATTGAAAGTATATTGAGATTGAGACAGAAGATTGATTGGTATTTATGTTTAGGCACAACCAGAAAGCAAGAGTTCTCACTTATGTGTAAAACTACAATCAGGGTGTTAGCCAGCCTGTTAACGCGGTTTTCCATTTGATTTAAAATTCCCAAAGGTTTTTAAGTTCATGGTAAAAAAAAATTAAATCAGTCTCAGATTTAAATTTTTGCGCTAGACTAGTAAAAAACGCAATTAGTACGCGCGAAAAGGAAATGAATTAAGTTAATCAATTGGGACAGTGGTCGGCACCATATTTCCAAAGGAGCCCACTTGCAAAATTCTTGTTTTAGTTGCGGCCCGCAGCAATAAATAAATTATATATAAAATAGGTTATATTACCTATATAACAGAATATAGTATAGAATTAGATTATAGAACTAATAATTGTATCAATACAAAATACATACTTAAGAAAAAAACACATAAAACACAATTAAAAATTACTACTTTGTATATTATGCAGTTACACTACTTTGTATATTATGCAGTTAGGTGGCTTGGGACCCACAAATTATGTAGCAAAGGCCCACAATTGGGCCGCGGCCCACAATTTGCCGACCTCTGAATTAGGAATTAAGATCGATTTTTTAATGTGAAAAAAAAGTGTCGTCATTAACAAGCAAGATCATTCATTCAAAAGTTGAAAAAAAAATGTTTTTAATTTTTAATTGACGTCAGTTATTCTCCAGTTAAAATTGTTCAATAGACCAATTTCAAGTGACGTTTGAGCAAAATGTAAACAATAAGCGCGCAGATACTGGCAGGCAAAACAAAATTAAAATAGCGGTTTAACTATAGTCAACATTTACTTTTACTTACTAAACATAGCTATTTAAAATATTAAAATCAATTGTCAATAAGTAAAAAATGAATATTTCAAAACCAATTGAAGTAAATCCAGAAAATTTTAATGAAAGTGTTTGGAAGAAAGACATTACAAAGTTGCCTGACATTATTTGGAGAGACGTTTTAATTTTTCTCATAGACACTCCTAGTGAGTTTACAAAAGAAAATATCAAAGCATATAAATCATTGGAGGCATATAAAACATATTTTTTGTGTGGCCATGTGCAGGATTGTTGGTATGCTCCCAGCATCAACGAAGATTATTGTTTTATAAAAACTAGGTTATTGTTTTAAAAAAAAGGTTATATTTTATTTTTTTATTTATTACTTTTTTTGAGACAACAAGTACAATGTCCATAGTTGAAATAAACATATTCAGTTATTAATTCTGTCTGCATACACATGTCTGCAATAAATTTACTGCATACACAGCTTGTTTGATCCTACTTGCAAAGATCTATCTCAGTTTGAGCTTTTAAAACACTCTAAACAACTTTATAAAGACTTTAGTCAAACTTATTTTGAAAAACGATACGATCAACTTGCCAAAGTAACATATCAACAAAATCTATCATCAACTTGGCAGGTTCATCGGGCAGGAAGAATTACAGCTTCAATATGTTTTAATGTATTTCACACAAATAAATTTGTTCTCAGTCAATCTCTTATCCAAGAAATCATACAATATAAAAAAGATTTTTATAGCAAATTTACACAATACGGTAAGATAATGGAAAATTGTGCCAAAAATACATTTTATGAGGTCCAGCAATTTTTCGTTTATTAACTCTGGTTTTTATGTTATGGCTGATATGCCTTTTTTGGGAGCTTCTCCTGATGGAATATTAACCTGTTCTTGTCATGGAAAGGGTGTTTTAGAGATTAAATGCCCATATAATTAAAAAAATGGTTTTATTAACTGGCAAAGTGATAAAAAATTTCCCCTTAATAGTAATGGTCTAAAATCAAATCACCTTTACTTTTTCCAGATGCAATTACAAATGTTCGTTTGCAAAGTTTCCTTCAGTGAGTTTTTCATGTGGTCCCTAGTTGAGCAAAACAATTATTTACAGTGTACTGTACAGCGTGATAATGACTTTCTTAAAGTAGTTGTTGATGTTTTGGCTAAAAATTTCTTCAATGTTATTTTACCAGAAATTGTCAGCAGAAAAAGAGACGAAGACTTTCAACATAGAAAACTGTGTTGTTTTTGCATGAAACCTGAATTTGGTCTCATGATTTCATGCAGTAATGCAAGTTGTTCCAAAAAATGGTTTCATTACTCATGTGTATATGTTACAAGGAAACCAAGAGGTTCCTGGTTCTGTCCTCAATGCAGGAGTTAATTACTATATTTCTTTATCAAAAGTACCATTTAGTGATAACTAATATTTATGTTATGGTTATGTATTCATATTATATTTTTATTAGATCTAGTAATATAACACAATAGAAGAATGTCATACTTAAAGAAAATAAGCTATTTATTACAAACAGTATGCACCTTTTGATTCTTAATTACCCACTGCAAAATGCCTAAGGCTTGTAACATATTTGCAAGGTAAACAGCTCTACAACATTTTTTGTTGTATGAATCATTAGTTGGGCTCTGTGATGTTAACACAACCCAAAGGTTCCTTAGGCTTTTTTATAGATAAAATAAAACTACCCTTAGTTATATATAAATATAGTTTAATGTAAGGAGATTTATCAATAAATTGATAAAGACAGAAAGGTGTGGTTCATTAGGTTGTTTTTTTATCTAACTTAGATTTCATACAATTCTGTAAAACATTGTATCTCTTTAAAATGCCTTTGTTTAAATTTAAAAGTTTAAAGTTAAAAATTTAAAATTAAAACTTCTTCTATTTGCACATCCTACTACACAGCAACTATCAGGCATTTTTTAAAATAACTTACAAACGTATCTAGAGCTGTAATTTTCGGTGAAAAAATAATAAAATGCAAGTTTCCTAAATGTTTATTGCAGAATGTTTATCTTTTTTACCTGCCAGTTAGTGCGCATGTCCACGGGATTGAATATTTTGTAAACATTTGAAATTGGTCTATACGTTTAATAAATTATTTTATTAATTTATTTTTGTTATTCAAAAACTCTTTATTTACATTCTTGCATTTTATCTTAAGTTAGAAAAGTTACAAATAAAATTTGCATATTAATAAATATTATAATATAAAATAAGTTAATAACGTTTTTATATTAAAAGATTTATTAATAATTTCGGTAAAATAAGTTAGCTGGTAAAGTAAACCGAAATTAACAACAACAAAAAATCAAAAATAAAACTTGCAATGAAACGTATCGTATGTTATACTTGCGTAAAACATAGAAGAAGATAATTAAATAATATTATAATATTATTAATTATTAACCAATGTTTACAATAATTAATTTTTTTTTAATTTACAAATTCAAAATTTACGTAGACATTTAATGTATATTTGTAAATTGAAAAAAATCGATCTACCCCTTAAATGTCTTTGTTACTTACTCGGTGTAGTTAAGGCAATTTTAAAATACTATAGCGTCTGTATGATATTTTGTTGGCTACTACATATTTCCGTTAAATGATCAGGTCTGTGAATTATGAAAAGACAGAAAAAATTAAATGATAAATTTTGCGGTATCATAAAATATAAATGTTTGAAGCGAAAAAACCCAGACCGCAGTTTTTTTTTTTAATCTTTTTAAAATCCTAATTCGCTTGTCCAAATTCGTATAAGATTTTAAATAAATACGATTTTTAGGTAAAATGAACATCATAGATTAAAAACTTTTAACGTTTATTGGCGCTTTTTCTTGATTGCAAGTTCTTTTTTGGTCGGAATTCTTGTATTTTTGGTAAAAATTGATAGAAATATTGTATTTTGACAACTATATATAGCTAATAGGTCAGAAACGATTAGAACTAGGATCTATAGTAAATTAAGGCACTTTTTCAAAAGATTTTAACTAAATTCATGTTAACGCCGATGAGCGAAAGTGATCTAAAGGCTCCAAAATGGTATTCTTTGTATTCACAATTAGGGGTAGTAAAAAGGATTAGAAAATTATATAAAAAAAAGAAAAATTCTTCAAATATTAAAAAATCCTGAAGCGAAAAAATATATAACATCTAAAGCTTTTGTTTGGACGTAATACGCCTGTAAAATCATGCCAATTTCAAATAAATAAATTCGAATAATTTGTAAATCTTCTTAACTACACGAAGTATTTAAATAAAAGTAGCATTATATTTGAGGGAAATTAGCGAGCCAACCAATTTTTCAATAAAAGGTTATTAAAATTTTGGAAACTTTAATTTAAAAGCTATCGATTTAAATATGTTTTTTACTATTTGAATTTATCTTATGTTAAAAATTGTAATATAAAATATGATGAACAACAATACGATTACCTATGTAAGAAAGTTAAAAGATTTTTTCAACTTTTTTAAAATTTTTAGTTTTAAAATACTAAGTATTTTAAATCTGAAATATTCGAAATCTTTCCATATACAGTATTGTGAAAAAGTTAAGAACCACTAAATAAAAAAAATTTTTTTTTTCAAATAAATTTAATTAATTTTTATTCTATAGATAATAAAATAGTCTTTTTTTTTCAAACATATTAAATATAGCATGAGAAAAAAGAAAAAAATTTTTTTTTTTGAAAGTTAGTTAATGGAACCTATAAAAAATAAGGATTAAATATTATGTGTTAATTTTTTTTTATATTTTTTTTGTGAAAAAGTTAAGAACCACAAAGAATTTTTTGTGCTAAATGGGGCGGAAACGTCTTTTTAAATTTATTTAATTTCAAACAAAAAAAAATTCTTTCCTTTTGAAAAAATGAGCAGAAAAGCTATTACCTATGAAGATCGTGTAAAAGTGGTGTATTTTCACCAGGAAGGTAAATCCGCTCGCGAAATTGGAAGAATAGTAAAGCGATCACATAGTTCGGTGCTAACAATCATCAAAAGATTCAAAGAGACAAAATCTTACGTTGATCGCCATCGTTCTGGAAGACCGCGTTTGACGACACCCAATGATGATCGCCTTTTAATCAGGTTGGCAAAGAAAAATCGAACCATGCCGTCGCATGAATTAAGAAGGGAATGGAAGCTTTTAAATGGACGGCATCACTTGTGCGTAGGAAACTATTAGCTAACAATATGTTATGGAAAAAAGCTGTTCTAAAACCGCGACTTACCAAACGACATATAAAAAAGCGAAAAGAATTTTGCCAAAGCGTCAAAAAATGGTCTAAACAAAAATGGAGGACAGTAATGTTCAGTGATGAGATGAATATTGAGGTTGATAACCGAAAAAACCAAATTATGATTCGCAGGCAGCCTTCAGAAAAATATAATCACGATTGTATCGTTCAAAGAACAAAACAAGGTAGCGGGTCGGTTGGAATATGGTGCTGCATGACATATTATGGTTTCGGTATGTTTAAATTATTTGATGGTCGACTCAACTCTACTTATTATGTCGATATTTTAAATAACAACTTGTTACCGTCAATTGATGCACTTGAGCAAAGCGTTCCGTTCATTTTTCAGCAAGAAAATGCACCATGTCACGGGGCTAAAATTGTCTCTGAATGGTTCGAAAGTAAAAATATTGAGCGTCTAACTTGGTCACCAAATAGCCCAGATCTAAATTGCATTGAAAATCTTTGGAGTTGGCTTGATAAAGAGATTGCCAAGAAAGCACCAAGGAGCCTTGAGGAGTTGCGCAATATTTTACTAGCAATACTTGGAAATGTTCCCAAACATATTTTAGAGAATTTAATAGACTCAATGCCAAATCGTATAAATGAGAGCCTAAAAATTCATGGTAGAATTACGCGGTATTAGGTGGTAAAAATTATCGTTTTTTATTCTGTGGTTCTTAACTTTTTCACAATTTTTTTAAAATAGAAATTACCTATAAAACTTTAAATACATTTTTTATATTTGTTTAAAAGTTTTTATCACTATTATTATTTTTTATTTTGTTTGTCTATTTTCTAAAATTTATTATTATTATTCTTTTTACCAGAAAAATATATTCGGTTAAAAATATTTAAAAATAAAAAAAAATTATGATTTGTTTTTTTTGTGGTTCTTAACTTTTTCACAATACTGTAATTAGGGTTCACAGTGTTATAAAATGGGTTCTAACCTTGACTTTCTGACCCGAGAAAACCCTTTTGTGGAATGATAGCCCACACTATGCGGATCACTTGGATATAAGTATTAAAATCAGATTACAACGTCCTGGCAAGTTATTAGCGACTTTACGAAATCAAAACAACAACTGCAACCGCAACGTTTAAACACAAAAAATTGCTAATGCGCATGTGTAAGCTTAGGGTAAGTCCAAATTCGCGTTTCAAAGTTCTAGGCCGGACGTTAAAATTAAAGTTTCAGCGTTGTGTTGAAAACGCGAAATGATTATGAAAACGTTAACATTTTTTCGCAAACTAAGATTTTTTGTTTTTGTTTTTTGTGGTGAATTTTATATTGATATAAGCTGATATATCAGCTGTGTATGTGCAATTCAATGGTAAAAGGTTCGGAGTATTAAGCGATGTTTGCGTGGTTATTGATTAAAGTTGTTTTTAATTGATAATAATTGTTAATATGCTTATATAAACATATTAATAATAATTATCAATTAAAAACAATTAAAATCAATAACCAATAATTATTGATTATTAATAATAACCAAATAAATATATGGCTATTATTAATTTAGTAACTGGTAATGTATATTAATATTATAATTTACATTTTTGAGGTTTAGTTTCTATATAAATTATTACTAGAAAATGTGCAAAGATGTGTTAAATTTAGTGAACTAGGAAAGACATTGTATTAGATTTTTATGTTTCTTGCAAGAGTATTTAGTGCTCAGTTTGAGTGTTCAGTTTTTATTAAACAGAGCAGTAATAAATAAATTAATGAAAAATACTTATCAAGCTAAACATAACACACAGTTTATCTTTGTTATGGAATCTTCATGTGGAACAATAACATCACCCTCAAGGTAATATTTTATTTATAAAAATAGTTATAAAATGTGGCTATATAAATCTGTTATCTCCAGGGTCATCTAAATTGATTTCCCCTAAAGACAAGATTTATATAAACTAATAAGTAATATAATTATAATATAATTAATATAATATAATTCTAATGATTTAAATTTGTATAAGTATGACTTTTTAATCATTTAAATCTATTCTATCAAAAATTAATCAATCTATTAAATAAATCAATCTATTAAAATAATTATTAAATTTAAAAAAACACTTTTATATTCTAGTTCAATGCGATGGACTCAACTACACGATTCACTGTTGTTAATGGAGGTTTTGACCTTCGAGCCATGGCAATTTAAACGTGGTTCAAAAGAAAGAGGCAATTCATGGGAAAAAATATCCAACTCTCTTAATGAATTACCTGAGCCTTATTTTAAAGTTACTGGAAGGTCAACTCGAGACCATGTAAACCTTTTAATTGAAAAGTTTAAAAAAAAAGATGCAGAAGAAAATAAAGCAAGTGGAATTACATGTGACTTAACAGACTATGATGTGGCTATTGCTGATGTCTATGAGAGATTTCAGCAATCTGAAAGTAATTTTAAAGATCTCTTAGTCCAAAATAATGCAAAGGTTGATGCAGATAATTTGCAAGCAATAGAAATGCGAAAGCGGTCATTAGAGACATGTAGTGAAAGTGAAAAGCGAAACGGACGACAAAAAACTAATAAAAAGTCCAGAAATAATGGCAATGAAACAATTTCTTATTTAAAAGAGAAAAGTGAAATGGAAATAAATATTAGACAAGAGGAACTTGAAGTCAAAAGAATAGAAGTTGAAGCACAAGGAAAAACAATGCAACAGATGATGCAGCAACAAAATAACATGATGCAAGCTATGATGCAACAGCAAGCATCTTTTTTAGAAATTTTAAGCAAATTTTTACCTGAAAAAAAATAAAGCAATTTTATATTCTGTCTTATATTTCATTTAAAAAAGTATTTATTAAATTATAAAAGTTAAATAAAATATTCTGAAAGGGATGGTGCTTGACAATCAAAATATGTTGTTGTTGTTGAACCATATAGGCAAACGCGTGCATTATGCATTAACGCACATACCAAATACATTTTAGAAACTGGACTAAGTCCCACTTTAAGATTCTTTTTAAAGTCTAAAAATTTAAAATAGTTTACAATATCTCCAAATATCCACTCAACAGCAACACGAACTTTACTCATATTTTTGTTCCAAATAAGCTGTTCAGGGGATATGTTAGCTCCTTTAAATCCACATTGTAAATGAACTCTATGGGGGTATGCAGGGTCTCCGTAAACACACAAAGGCTCTCTATTGCTGTTAAAAGAATTTACTGCTAATTTATTTAGTAAATTCGAATCAGCGAGCATGCCACTATCATGTCTTTTCCCTTCCACAGGACCATATAAATTTGCAATTAAGCCATTGGGTGCAACTACTGATTGGAACTTTATTCCGTGACATCTTTTATGTCCATTACAAAAAATTCTTTGGTGCTTTCTAGGACGACTTATTTGTCTTAAAGTTCCATCTATAAACCCCCAGCAGTTTTTAAGAGGAGCCCCTTTAGCATGAATAGCAGCAGCATAAATTTCAAGATGCAGAGTGTCTAACCATCCCTGATTTACGTTGGTAAGTAAATGGCCCCATTGTGTAAACAATAAATTCATGATATGATTTGAAATCATACACAATTGCGGTACTGGTCTTGCGAATCGCGGATACATATCTTGATACCTGCAGGGATACGCAAAACGTTTTAAAAAAATACAAAAGGCTTCGTCAGCTGAAATGGTGACACCATTGTAACACGTTATTTTTGCGGGAATATTAAGGATATTGATCAAGTCGTATATATCTTTTGATAAAAATCGAAATTCGCTTTTGGCTTCATCTTCTGATATGTCGTCTAAATTAAATCTTGGATAACTATGATAAGGCAAAGTTAAGTTACTTGATTTGTTAACATCGTAAAGTAATAATAGCTCTTCGTCGTTTATTATCTTATTAGAATGAGAAATGAGTAACTGATTGCGAACCTGAGATAATTTTGACATGTTAATTTAAAAAAATAATTTAAACTTCGTTCTTTTATTGAAATTTACATCGAATAGGTTTCTTACTTAAAAGTTATAAATATAACTGTACAAAAAATCATGCAGAAAAATATACATAACTATACAAAGGCTTTTCGTACCGCGACGTTTTCATAGTAACTTTCGTAACGATATTTTACGAAAAACGGCTACGTGAACGACAACTTTAAAAAACATAGTTTCCCCGTTCTCGTTGCGGTTGGCGTTTTGATTTCGTAAAGTCGCTATTGACAGGGCCGTACCGAACGACAAAGACGTGGGGGCGGTGAAAATGAAAAAAACAAATTTTACCGACAAGATTTTTTTTTTTTTTTTTTTTTAGAAGCCAAATTTCAGTTTTAACCGACATAAACCATAATTTTCGAGTTTTCCGTCAAAAACCGACAGAATATAGTACAAAATATAGGTTATTCTAATAAATATAAACTAGGGAAACAAAAAGACATATTCTGAGAATTTATCGTGTATCTAAAATGAAAATTATGCTTTAAAATAAATATTTAGGTTCCTCATCAGCTAGAAAACTTTTTCCTCCAAACCCATCAATTAGTATAAAAGAACTTGTTTAAGTTCAGGCAAACACAGGGCTTTCAAACAATGGCATCAAGAGACTAGCTGCTACAATTAATCAGTCAACTTCACAACATATTGTTGAGAAAAACTATGCTGTAAAATTTGATGCAGTTAGTAAGCAGCTTTCTCACCATTTTACGAGTTCATTTATTAAAGATCATGCTGGATGGGGAAGGACTGTCATTCATTGCAAGGACTTCAAAGAGCTTAAAAATGAACTCATTTCTATGAGAAGCACATCAACAATCATATTGTGAAAGTTGGAACTGACGGTGGGGGAGGATTCCTGAAAGTAAGCCTTGAAATTATTGAATTAAATCGTGAACCTAACACTCCCCCAGCGAAACTCAATTGCACAAACAAGTTTTTCAAGGACACTGGAGTTAAGCGGTAACTTATTATTGCTGTCTCTGAGGACCTGCAAGAAAACTGCTCAAATGTGTCTCAAATTTTCGAATTGATCAATATGAAAGACCAAGATTTTGTTTTGTCCTGTGACCTAAAACTGGCAATTATAATTTGTGGTCTCCAAGCACACTCAAGTGCACACCCTTGCACCTGGTGTGAGTCAAGTGCAAAGGACCTTTTAAATCAAGGAAAATTAAGAACTTTCCAATCTCTTGATCAGAATGTCTCATTTTTCAATGCAGCAGGATCAAACATCAAAAGAGCTCGTGATTACATGAATGTTGTTCATTCTCCTGTATTTGATCTTGCTGGTGGCACATTAGTTTTGGACTTCATACCGCCAATGGAGTTGCATCTCCTTATTATTGTTTTCAATCATCTTTTTGCTGCCCTACTAAAAGTTTTCCCTCAAGGAACTCTTTGGACTGATTAACTGCACATTAAACAACAGCCTTATCATGGAGGGCATTTTGCAGGAAATGAGTGCAGGAAGCTGCTAAAAAATATTGATCTTCTTCAATCTATTGTCGAGAAACACTCATGCTATGCTGCAATACCATTAGTTGATGTATTTCGAAAATTCAATGCAGTAGTGTCTGCCTGTTTTGGATGCGTTCTTGATCCAAGTTATGTACAAAAAATTAAAGCTTTCAGAGTGGCTTATGTGGCACTGCAAAATGTTTCTGTGACACCCAAGGTTCATGCTGTATTTTTTCATGTGAAAGATTTCATTGACAAACACGGCCAAGCTCTCGGACTTTACTCAGAACAAGCAACAGAGGCAATGCATCACAACTTTCAAGTGCATTGGCAAAGGTACAAACGACCTAACTATCATCCTGAATACAGTAAAAAGTTGCAATGCTGCCTTGTGGACTTTAATAGTAAACATTGCTTGTGAAAAGAGCCATTTTAGAATGATTTTTTCTTGTATTAGAATATTTATTTTAAAGCATAATTTTCATTTTAGATACACGATAAACTCTCAGAATATGTCTTTTTGTTTCCCTAGTTCATATTTATTGGAATAACCTATATTTTGTACTATATTCTGTCGGTTTTTGACGGAAAACTCGAAAGTTATGGTTTATGTCGGTTAAAACTGAAATTTGGCTTCTAAAAAAAAAAAAAAAAAAAAAATCTTGTCGGTAAAATTTGCTTTTTTCATTTTCACCGCCCCCACGTCTTTGTCGTTCGGTACGGCCCTGTCAATAACTTGCCAGGACGTTGTAATCTGATTTTAATACTTATATCCAAGTGATCCCCATAGTGTGGGCTATCATTCCACAAAAGGGTTTTCTCGGGTCAGAAAGTCAAGGTTAGAACCCATTTTATAACACTGTGGGTTGTCAAACGTCTGGATTTTACAAAAACTACAACTTTACGGATTTTACAAACCTGTAATAATTTTTTTTTTTAGTGTTTTCCTTCGTAAAAGCCGTAAAAGTCTGGCATTCCTAAGTATAATGTATAATTTTTTTTATCGACTGTCGTTAAAAAGTTGTTTTAGCAAGTTAAAAAGTTACAAGAGGTCTTGGAAATCGTCAAAAATGTCAAAAATTTGAACCTTTTAAAACTATATTTAAAAGCAATTTACGCAATTAAAATAGATCAAAGTTTCAATAAATAAATTTATTAATTCATTTATTAAAACTGCAAACAATTGTCTTTTGTTCTAGTTTTCTCTCAAAAAAGGAGAGAAGCAATTTAAAAATGAAAACTGACGAAAATTGCTCAAAATGAAACAAGTTGAATAATTATAATTAAACATTTAGAAAATATAAAAATATTCCTGAAAAATAAAACAGAAAAATATTCCTATGAATAACCCAGCAAAAATAGAAATTTTTTATTGAAACTTAATTGTATCTAAAAAATTGTATCTACTTTTTTAAATGTCAGAATGTAATGACCTTTTTTTTTTTTTAGCCGCACTTAAATTCCCAATTTCGCTAAAACACAGTATGAATTTTTTTTCTGGCTAACACATTGACAATATGCATATTTAATGAACTCAATTAAAAATATTTAAATATTAAAAACAGGTAAATTCACTCAGAGCTAGTTAAAAAATAAGAGGTATTTTCACTTAGATGTAAAACTGCAATATCCACGACATGCACGTACATAAATAAACTCAAATATGAAAATGCATAAACTCTTTGAATTCCAAATCTTTATACAAATTAGTGAACTATAAATATTTTTTTGTTTTTCTTTGAACTGTAAAACAAAACAAAATTAGGTAATCTTATTTTAACAAATGAAATATATTGTCATTTACATATCATAGACATACACAAACTGTTGATTCTGAGTAATAATTGATAAAAAGAAGCAAGAAAATGTCTTTCAAGATTCAAGGGCCATATTGGTACATAAATTTAAATTCCACATCAACTTTGTACATCACCTTGTATCTCACAATTTTTAAACATGTAAGTCAAACTAGGCATAGTGTCATCTTAACTTCATTATGACATACAGGAATAAATTCATGAAAGTCTCTTGTTCCTGGTATTGTTTTTACATTTTTAAATTAGTCAAATTGTAAAAATCTTGTTTCAATCAAACTTTCACTTGAAATAAAAATAAAGTTTATACCTTTGATGTTGTTAGTGCAATATGTAAACATATCACGTGAGTTCAATATTTGATTTGTAGAAATTCTCTGCAAACTAGCATTAGCTACAAGCCATTTAACTGTTCCTCCTATACCATCACAAGGTTGCTTTCCGTGGCTGGTTGCAAAAAAAAACCCATTTTGAATCTATTCCAAAGTCTGATTTATGCTGACATAGGTTAAAAATGTTTTTGCAGTTTTTATATTGAGATGAACAGCCATCAGAAAAGTAGATCACGTTTACAATACTGGGTATCTTTTACTTCAGATTATTGATAATTGATTTTTGTACCTCGTAAACCATTGGTACATCATGATTGTTATCATTTGATATAATGCAATATGAAGTGGAATGCAACACTTGATTTTCTTTATAGTACACAACTACTGGATGATGTGTGCACTAAAGATTATTTTATATTTAGATTGGCATTTAGAAATGAATATGAATAGGCTGTTAGCTTGACTAGTTTTTCCATCACCATCTTTACATAATCTGGTATGCTTACAAGCTGAATAACTAAATCTGATCTATCAGTAATAACCCATAGGTTAAATTTGATAATATCTTTTTCCTCAAACTGTCCTATTAGTTTGAATAGCTTTTCTTCTAATTTAGATGTTGTTTTTTGACATTGTGTACATTGATTTAACATTCATTCTTTGTTTTGCATATCGCAAACAATAAATTTATATAGATCATGGTAATCAATTTTAATGGGTTGGAGAATTAACTTCATGTTTTGATGATAGATACAAACGCAAACAGAATGGGTTCCTGATGAGTTTGGCAAAACACACCATATAGGTCTTAAAACACATAACTTGGAAAAACCTAACTTTACATGTGGATAAAGAATTTTAAATGAGACAAATAACTCTTTTAAGCTTGATAAAAGTAGTTGCTTTTGAATATGGACTTTTCAACTAACACTTACAAAATCCTTTTGACCAGGCATCTGATGAGAGTTTTCACCATCTTCTTAAAAATTTTTCACTAAAGTATTTATTTGATCAGGAAGCATTTTACCTTTCTTATTTGCGGAACTGCAAAAACTCCTTCCTTCTTAGCTAAAGATCTAGATTTTATTATTAGATACTTTGAAACATCAAAATACTCACTAGCTGCTTCAATTGACCATTCTTGTGGGCACAAAGTCAATACTTGAATTTTGTCCCTAAATGAACAGCATTTTTAAAGTTTATCTTTTATAATAAAACTAATAATTTTTTGAACTGAACAATTTTTTTTTTAAATCAAGAATATATTCATTATCCAAAACTTCAACTTCTGTCAATGGAATTTTTAAAGAACTTGATAACTTTTCTTTGAAAACTGTTGTAATAGTTTTAATTTTTTTTTTCCCAATACTCATACGATTCGCAAATGGCTTTCTGTGAAGCTTGACTGGTGACACACCAATTATACTGAGACAATCAGAAAGTTCTTGTCTGTTTTTATTTATATCAGCTTCTTGTTGAACGTTAAATACGTTTTCTTTATTTATACTTATAATCATCAGCAATATCAATGTTATCAGTATTAATTTCAGTGGAAGCTTTTAATTTGACTAAACAATTTGTACAAGTTTTGTTGACCAGGTACAATATTGAACCTGTTGTTTAAAGCTATGGTTTTTAATGAGACTTCTCTGAGAGATGCTAAATAAAAAAATATAACTTAATCAAATAAAATGTGCCTAGTATTAATAAACATATAAATATTATTAAACAAAGTAATATTTATAAAAAAACTTATTTAAACCTTTGCATGGTCTTTTGTGAACTAATAGCGGATCACAGCATTTATTCTGAAACACAGGGAACTACTCAAGATAGAACCTTTGATGATGAAAACATAAATCAATAATCAAAACAGGAGAAACACCAGACCTCAACGCAACTAAATTTTGCTCATCTGGAGTTAAATCTTGAAAAAAGTTTATTCCAATGTGGTTTGTTTACGTTAACTTGTGACAATTTGGTTTTAAAATCAATCCAACTGAGCATTGTGATATTCCAGCCGTTATAAAAATATTTTATTTCAACATTTTATTTTTCTAAAACCAACATTAAATAAACAATAATTTCTCACATGAGTATTATAATCAAAACTCAAATGTTAGAACCAATTGCTCCATTCAATTAATCAAAGAAGAAACCAGAAATTCATTTTTATTCTAAACTAAGTAAGTGTAATTATAGCTATGATTACACTTATTTAGTTTAAAATGAAAACAAATTTTTGGTTTCTTGTTTAATTAATTAAATGGAGCAAATGGTTTTAACATTTGAGTATTAATAATAATACTTATGTGAGAAGTAAATATTTTTTTGTTAGAAATTATTTTAGTTATAATCTCTATATGGATATTATAACCAAAAAGGTGAATAAAAGTGCAAAAATAAAAGTTGCAAAAATAAAACAATAATAAAATAAATATGTGCACAAAAAAACAGTGAAATAACTTTTGCCTCTTACAGGTACAATGCAAAAAATATTTCACTGTTTATATATTTAAATAAAATTATTTCCTCTTATATATAAACTATTATTGTAAAGATTTAAAATGAATAGATCAATACCTTTTCTTCAATTGATCTTAAACTAGACATGTTTACTGAAAATTTTTTGTTAAAAACCTGGTTTGCATTTCAAAGTTTTTCATCAAATGTAAGATCTAATAACTTTATGTAATGATTTTTGATTTCTTTCTTCAAAAGTTTCTTTACCTATTAAATTTTGTAAACGTATGGTTAATGTAACTGTGTATACTTAAACATTTTAGTGTTGTTACAGACGTTGCTAAGAGTGCAGAGAATAAAAAAATATAAAAAATAGTTTTAAATGTAAAAAATAGTTTTAAAATAGAAAAAAAGTTTTAAATGGATATAGAAATGACAAGGTATATGTTAATTCTAAAGTTTAATAGGCCGTTGTAAGGATTTTTCCAGTTTGTATAAGTATTTTATTCTTAATGTCAATAAGCGTAACTTACACAAAAAATTACACTTATTGTCAATATTATTGACATAAATGATTGATTGATTATGACAATAATCAATCATTTATTTTACTTTATAAAATAAAATTAATACAAAGCTAGGAATAGTCACAAACAGTTATGTAACTGACAAAAACGTCTGATTGCGCCATAAGTGACGACCTTCAAATATTATCCGTAAATTTGTAAAAGTATATAAACTTATTAGTAAATTAATAATAATAATAAAATTAATAATCATTATTAATTACTAATTTTATTATTATAATTACTAATGTTATTATTATAATTATTATTGTTATTACTACTATTATTATTACAATTATTATTACTGTATTATCATTAATGAAAATACAGTAATAATAATTGTGTGTGTGTGTGTGTGTGTGTGTGTATATATGTATATATATGTGCATGTATATATGTGTATGTGTATATATATTTATGTGTGTATGTGTATATATACATATATATGTATATATATATATATATATATATATATATATATATATATATATATATATATTGTACATATATATGTATATACACATACACACATATATACACATACACACCCATTTATATATACAGATACATACATACATATATATACATACACACATATATATATACAAACATACACACAATGCATACATATACATAATCACACATATGCATTAATGTAAATAAACACATATAAATAAATAAGTAAACACATTATACATATACACATACATACACACAATGCACACTCAGGTTCATACAATTATATACATATATGGAACAGAAGGGTAAGAAGTGGTAGAAGAGATAACTGATAATAGGTTTAAAATAAGGGAAAACTAAAAGCTGTTATATTTTAGAAAAATAGACAGAATTAATTGAAGATATAAGATAGTGAAAATGCTGAGTTAGAATTTTATTGAGTGTTTTTGTGAAGGATTAATTTTTTGATATTGGCAATGAAAGCATTTCTAGTAATATTTGGGATATTTATTTTTATTGAAAGTGGCAGAGAGTTCCAAGAGTAAATTGATTGGTATTTAGTAGATTGAATACCATATTTGCTAGTTTTTTTGAAGGTAGAGCTAGTTTATAACAAGATATTGATCTAAGTTTGTAATTATGGATATCACTTGTGAATTTGAAATAGTTGTTGAAAGCAATAGGCATGGTATTATGAATGACAGGCCTTGTTAAGAAGCGTTACGCAGCTCGCATTTTGCTTGCGAAAAGGCGATTTGCCTACGCGTTCAGCAGTTTTGCGCTACGCAAAAACTTATATCTTTTAGAATATTTAAATTATCTTTTGATTGTCGTTAACGTGACGTTTATTCAGAAGAAATAAAGTCGTAAGTATTTAACCGCAAGTGTAAACTAATAGATTTTTTGTTAAAGAAACAGTTTGTTAAATAATTTTGTTGTTGTTAAAAATTAGTTTAAAAAAATTAGGTGTTTAAGTTTTATCTTAAGGAGTTAAATATATAAATTTCTTTTAAATATAAAATTTATTTTTAGTCATAATAGTTTAAAAAATGCACGATTTATTTTGATGTAAATATTTTATTAATAAGATATTTTGTTTATTGTTAATTCAATAACGTAAAGTTTTAATGACGTTCGTTTAATTTATGAAAATAAATTATGATCACGAATATGTTATCGGTAACTGATAAACAACAAAAAAAAACTCTTTCTTGTTTAAAAACATTAAAATGAGTTCACATATTAAATAAGAAAAAATTATTAACAGTTAACAAAATAACCAAAAACCAAAATCATAGGAAAATAAACATAAAAATCATAAGAAAATAAACAAACATTTTTTTACGTTTCATGAAAAAAAAATTTTTTTCAAAGTAAAATTTAGTTCATATTTGAAAAAAATAATAAAAATGATTTTTTAAATAAGAACTTAGATTTTATTTGTAACTTTTGATATAGTGAGAAAAAAACAAACTGTTTGTATGATTTTTAACGCGTTAAAAAATAACTTTAATTACAATGCGGTACATAAAAAGTCGCGAGTGACGCAATATAACTTCTAACGATTCAAAATATATTTGATGAGTTGTGAGTAACTTAAAAATGCGTTACGCGTTTTCGCTACGCAGCGAAATCTCGTAACAAGGCCTGGAATGATATCCCACACAAAAACACAGTTTAAAAAGAAGATGAGTTCATCTAACTTCAAGATATTTGATAAACTATACAATAAGTCTGGATTAAAATTACTTGGCTGGAAATGAACTATTCGTATAGATTTATTTTGAAGTTTTATAAGATTTTTAAGATGAGTAGACGAAATTTGGCAGCCATACCTTAGGAGGGAATTAATTATAGCATGCCAAATATTTATCAATGTTTCGTAGTTGACAAAATGCCTTACTTTGGAAAGCATTCTATCAGCTCGACTTAGTTTGGAAGACATTGCTTTTACTTGTCGGTGAAACAATAGACTTTCATCTAATATAATGCCTATATTATTTGATCTTATTTATGGTATTAATTTTTTTACCGCTTATTCTGAAATTAAGTTTTTTTGTAATTTTGTTGCTTTGAGATTTAATGATAACTATTTCAGACTTGGTATATTTTTGTTTGATCGTAACCATTGTACCAAACTTGCAAGGTCATGATTAAGATTTTTATTTAGTTTTTTAAGAGATTTACTAACAATAAGAAGATTGGTATCAACAGCATAATGATATGTTTTGGAGAATTTTACACATGTGTGCAGATCGTTTATATAAATGAGGAAGAGTAGAGGACCTAAGATTGAACCTTGTGGAACACCAACACATGTAAACCTAGTATTGGAGGAAGTGTTTCCAACGCTTACAAACTGAGAGCGCATATACAGGTACGACTTGAACCATTTGAGAGCAACTCCTCTGACACCATAATGATTTAATTTAGTCAGCAAAATCTCATGATCAACAGTATCAAACACCTTCTGCAAATCAACAAACACTCCAGCAGCAAACTGTTTTTGATCCAGAGCTTCACGTATTGTCACAGTTATATCAATGAGTGCTTGATTTGTGCAGTGCTTTTTGCGGAAGCCAAATTTAAGGCTATAGAGACTAATAGATTGATTTAAAAAGTTTTCTAGTCTGTTAAACATGAATCTTTCAATTAGTTAGCTAATATTTAAAAGTAAAGATATAGGTTGATAGTTACAATGATCTAGTTTGGATCCACTTTAAAAAATAGGCAACTTCAGCAACTTTAAACCAGTCAGGAAACACTCCAATTTCGAATGATTTATTCATCATAATGCTCAAAGGGTAGCTTAAATCTTTCGATGCTAAGATCAATATTTGAGTAGGAATGCTATTAGGATCAGTGCTTTTTTCTAGGGTTCATACTGGATATATAATCATTTATTTCTTGTGGTGTAACAGGGGTTATATAAAAGGAGTTAGGATTTTTATTTTTAAAGTAGTGGTTAAAGTTATGCCTAGGAGAGATGATTGTTTTAGAAAGATTTTCTGCAATTGTGGAAAAATAGTCATTAAATGAGTTAGTGATTAAGGCATTATCAGTTATAATTTGGTTATTTATAGTTAAACTTAAACAAACATTTTCATTTCCTCCTTCATGATCCTCTTCATGCAACAATATCTTTGTAGAACATACTAGGACAACAAAATTTGGCAGCGAATCAATTAAACATTAGTGAACCAATGCTTGGAACAATCTCCCTCATTCTTTGAAAAGAGAAAAACCGAAAACTCAATTTCTCGTTATAATTTTGTGAATAGATTAACAAAACAATATTTGGATAGCAACTAGAATAATAACTCCAATAAAAGCAATATATCACTGTTAATAGTCTTATTAAAAAATACTCTCTTAAGTATATATCTTTTTTTTTTTAAAGAATCTTTTTTGTACAGCTTTTTTGTCGTCCTTGTCCAATAATTGAATGTGTATGTACGTATGCATGTGTGGGTATATGTATGGGTACGTGTATAATGTGTGTGTATATGTGTATGTATGTGTGTTGCGTGTATGTATATGTATGTATGTATGTGCGTATGTATACGTTTATATGCGTATGTGTGTGTGTATATATATATACATATATATATATATATATATATATATATATATATATATATATATATATATATATATATATATATATATATATATATATATATATATATATATATATATATATATATATGTTTGTATGTGAGTATGTGTATGGATGTATGTGTGTTTATGTGTATATATATAAGCGTATGTGTGACATGTATGTATGTATGTATGTATGTATGTATGTATGTATGTATGTATGTATGTATGTATGTATGTATGTATGTATGTGTGTGTGTGTGTGCGTGTATAAGTATAGATATATTATTATCATTGTTATTATTGCTGTTACCTTTATTTTTATTAATATCATTATTTTTTATTCTTATCATTTTTTTTATTATTATCATTATTTTTATTAATACCATTACTTTTATTGTTATTAATACCATTTTTATTATGATAGTTATTATTAATGTTTTTATTATTGTTAACGTTATAATTTTTATAGTTGTTATTATTTTATTCTTATGTTATTATTCATTATTATTAGATGTTTACAAATCATTAGTAATTATACTATTTGTAAACATCCTTGAATTGTAAAATCATGTAATTCAGAATATATTGATTAATTAATTAATATAAATAAAATAAATAGTAGTAATTTATTATTTATTATTATTAGTAGGTTAATAATCAATAATAACAATTATAATAATAATATTACAATAATCATATTATTTTAGTAGTATTATTATAATATTATAATAATAATATTAATTATTGATTACAATAATATTGTTATCAATTTTTATCATTACGTTATTAGTTCAGATGTATCAGATTACGATGATTCAGACATATCAAATAATGAGGCAAAAGATGATTTAAATCTTCAGGGTGATTTGTTTAACTTTTTTTTTTTTTTGAATATTTAATTTTTACTTATATCAAAAACATTCAAAGTAATTATGGTTTTGACTTATGCAAATTTAAATTTTAGATAAAAAAACGGTTGTATTTACAATTCTGTCGAAGAAGCTGAACACTATCTTCTATCTGTTAATGAACCAACAAAAATTTCAAGTTTGCAAGATTTTTAGTTATTATTTGCTCTACAATATTTTCTTTGCATTTATTTTGAAATTAATAAGATCTTCACATTTCAGGTAAAAGTGATATCTGCATATATGATTCGGTTAAGAAGCCAATCAGTGTCTTCATAACTATGAGATAGATAATACTGTTCGCTTTGCTGCTTTTTCAACTCCAAAGGATTTCGGTAGTACAGGTAAAAAGTTTTGGAACAATGTAAACTAAATGAAAGTTTAGAGTTACTTTATTTAAGTTGTGATATACACTTTGCAATAATCAGTTAATCAAATTTATGGAGTTTTTTGTCTCTACTGTGTTTACAGCTTATGGTTATATCTATACAGTTTAAATAATAAACAGTTCATACAGCGTTGCCACCGAATCAGGGAGGTTAGGGAAAGTCAAGGGAAATTAGATATAATCAGGGAAAATATAGGGAAAAGCTTGATTTCATTTAAAATCAGGGAAAGTCAGGGAATTTTTTAATTTTGCATTAATACTCTTTTTTTAGGTTACTATTTTAAAAATCATATCGCTTAAAAGATTGTTCAAATATATTAATATTTAATCATTATGAAAAAAATTTAAGTTTTATTTAAAAAAAAACTTAGTTATTAGTTTTGGTCTTTGGCATCGTTTACACTTTTAACAGAAAATATCAGGAAATCTCTAAATGGTTCTTTTCAAAATTTTCAAATGGATCTAAATATTTGGTTTTGGAACAGCAATCTAAATCATGCTGAATACAAATACTTTGACTCAAATTTTGGGCCACCCAAAAAATTTACTCGAGTACAACCACATCTTTGGCAGAAATCAATCTGACAAAACTGTGTGTGGATGGCCCAAAAGTAAACTGGTGACCTCTTGATCTTATTAAAAAGAAGTATGAGCAACAAGAATTTCCTAAACTTATTAAAACTAAAAGTTGCAACCTCATGTAATCCAATATGCTTTTAAAACTGGTTTTTAATCAGGGAGGTCAATTAAAGCTTTGGATGACTTTTGAATGACAGACTAAACTGTGTATTGATAAGATAAAAGTAAACTGTTAACCTTTTCATCTTATTAAAAAGCAGTTGAGCAACTCTTAGACAGACACCCTAATGATTCTATTTCTCTTTAAATATTTGTTTTCAACTGCTTAAAGCTTAATGAGTTTAATATTATATAAATACATTTTTGAATAACTTTTGTTTCATTTTTTAGATATATTTTCACACAAGCACAAAGTGTTATGGGAACATCCCCAGAAATTTTTAATACGCCTTACGTTGTTTTGTCATCAAAAAAGTTTGATTGTCATCATGGCGTTGATCAGAATTCTAATGCTAAGCAAAAGACATAGATGCAAAAGAAAATCAAAAAGTAACAACTAAATAGTCTTATTTATTATTGTAACAAATGTTCTTTAATTTCACTTAAAATTCTTTAAATTAAATAAAACATAAGTAGATGTTTATGTTTATTATACTACTACTACGACTACGACTACGACTACGACTACGACTACGACTACGACTACGACTACGACTACGACTACGACTACGACTACGACTACGACTACGACTACGACTACGACTACGACTACGACTACGACTACGACTACGACTACGACTACGACTACGACTACGACTACTACTACTACTACTACTACTACTACTACTACTACTACTACTACTACTACTACTACTACTACTACTACTACTACTACTACTACTACTACTACTACTACTACTACTACTACTACTACTACTACTACTACTACTACTACTACTACTACTACTACTACTACTACTACTACTACTACTACTACTACTACTACTACTACTACTACTACTACTACTACTACTACTAATAATAATAATAATAATAATAATAATATTAATAACAATAATAATAATATTAGTAATAATAATAATTATTATTAATATTATAATAATATTAGTAATAATAATAATTATTATTAATATTATAATATTACAATAATAATTATTATTATTATTATCGCTGTCTGGTTGTCTTATTCCACATCGAAAACTGTACATAAGTTTAGGCCACAATAATATTAAAATTTTCACAAAAAGTGATGCAGTAATGAATAATTATTGACTCAAACTGAAAATATGTTTAAAAAATCATTTTTTTTCAATATTTTTAATCAATATAGGGGTCGTCAGCGGAATGGTACAACCACTTTAACATGGCATTATCTGTCGTTCTAAAAACACTCACATTGAATTAATAGTATTATTAAACTTTTTACATGCTGATTGTACAAGTTGAAACTTCCCAATGCTAACCACCGATGTTAAAATATTAGAAATTGATTTCTTCAGGAAAGTCAAGTCAATTTGCTGCGGTATTATGATCGCCGGTTTTTTAGTTAACTTTTGCAATAATGTTAACAACAACTAAAATCATAACGTAATATATGACTTAAAAAATTTAATCTTAGATCACTTCAGATAAAATTGGATTGCACCATTTCAAATTTGCTAAGGTTTCTTAAGAAAAACTAAAGAAAAACTATGAAAATTATGTTTCAAGATGTCATTTTCAGAATAATACAACCCAGACATCCGCTACTGTTATTAGTAGCTTGATATTAAAAACTCGCATAACATCACCGCTCACAACGAGCAGCTTTTCGAAAGTTTGTTATATATTTGAAGAGAATTATATTTTTAAAGACAATTGTTTAAAAAAATACGTGTCAATAAAAAAAAAAATTTTCTAAAAGCTATAAATATATATTATAGATTGAAAAAAAGTTTAACACTCTGCAAAGTCGCTTCTGTGAAGTCTGCTTATGATATGCAGATACAGGTGGATACTGTAATGGAAATGTTTTATTTATAATAAATTTTCTTTTAATGTGTTATAAAAATGCTTTTGATTCGCTAGATGGCCTTAACTCTTAAGACTAATATGCTGAGTTAAGAGTAAAATGTGTATATGAATAAACAGTATAAGATATATCCAATATGAAGTCTTCATACTGCTTACTTTTTACTGCTTACTCATACTTCATACTGCTCTTTATTGAATAGCAGTAATAATGATTTTTCTCTGTAATTCCTAATTTTACTCACGATAGTCTGCATTAGCTCTGGATAAATTTAATGAATTGTTAATGGTTTAATTCAAATCCATACAATTATTATGCAGTTAGGGTAGATTAAAAATGGTATTTTGCTACATATGTAATGGGGATGCTTCTCAATCTGGCACCATTTGTACATTATGCAATTTACTGATTGATGTGAAATGTCATGGAGGAACAATTGGAGATGGGTATGTTGTTTGTAGAAATTGCTGTGGTCTTACCAGCCCAAATTCGTTTATTGAAAAAGATAAAATTGTTGCTAATGGTAACTACTACTTTTATAGTGATTTTTTGAGTTGTAAATTAATAAATTTTATCATAGTAAGGATTATAATGTAATTTCTAAGATTAATTTTATATATTGTTACAACTATTACTGATAGTATTAATAAATAAAAATGATATAGTTTTCTTTTGAAATTGTTCTACTATTTTTATTTAGATAACATAATAACTTTGAGTCAATTTTTTCAAAGTTGGTAATGTTATCTATATAAATGTTATTTGTTTTAGCTTTTCAACAGTTTACTAAAAGTTTAATTGAAGAAGTTGCATCTTCACGCACCCTTAAATTAATATTTTCTGGAGAAGTTTGTTTTTCTATTTTTAACCATGTCTTGTATAACCTGAGAAAAACAATTTAGTTAAAGTTTTGTGTCTAAAAAGTAATCTAGTAAAATGAATATACTTTTTATAAAACTTTTCTGAACTAAGGAAATCATTTTTTAGTATAGCAAGTAAAAATAAAAAACCGTAAGTTTTAAAAAAAAAAAATTTTCAATGTCATAGTTCAAGAAGAACCATGCAATGTTTATATTAGGTGAGATTGCAAAGGTTATACAAGTCCCAATCATATTTAAATTTTTTATATAAAGTGTTGTATTTATAAAAAACTTTAATAACTTTAAATAAACATAAGTTTGTTAGAAATGTTACTGACTCCTGTTAAAATTTAGCTTTTATATAAATATATTTTTTTAGAAATATAGTTACAGACACAACCTTTTTAAAAAAGGAGGCGCTGCTAAAAGTATGAATTATTTTTTGTATTTTATTTTGTCTCAATTATATAATTTATATTATAATTTATAATCATTCTAAAACCTAAACTTAACCATTCCAAAAATTCTTAAAAGTTAATAAATGAGAAATTAGATACTGTAACAAACAAAAATTTATTATTGCAGTTATAATAGTTTTTAGTTTATCAGGAAGTGTTTCTACTTTAAAATAGCTCATTCTTTTTTTTTCTTACCTAAATTATTATTATCAGTGAAACATCTTTCAAAGAATTGTCCAAAAATTATGGTACTTAATGAAAAATTTAATAATACTTCAAGATTACAACAAGGTCATTAAAAAAAGCTATACGTTTCTTGAACAGATCAGCATTTATAAATTAGTAGGCTCAATGTGTTATAAAAAATTCAGAACTTTATAAATCTTTTTATACATTGCAAGACAATGCCAAAACATTTTTTATTAGTTAATATTTAATCAGGTGAAATGATTTTAGAAACAATGAGTGATGTTCCATTATTGGATCTTTTATCAGAAAAACAAGCTGACATCCTTTCAGGTGCAATGGGAAAAAATTTTCAATTTAAGGTTTCTTTTTTAATGTAATATGAACTTTATTATAACTATTCATAAATTTTTTTTCATAAATTTGTTTAAAATTTTATTGTTTTTTGGGGTTTTAGTTCAATGACTATGTTTACAAAGTTTTGAAGCAATAATTCAAGCAATAATTCAAATGTTGCTGAAGCAATAATTCAAATGTTTGCCCTGAAGCAATAATTCAAATGTTTGCCAAAGTTCAAGGCTGGTGATTTATGTATAGCAAAAGTTTTTGATAAACTATATTAATAAAATATTTAATAATTTATTAATTATAAACTAACAGTTGCTATTTTTTTATTCTTCTTTTTATAATTTTGTAAAATATTATAAAAAATTTTATATTTAAAACATAGAAACAAAAACATTTAAAACATACTATTTCCTTTAGTCTGAAGTATTCCTAAATACTTATATCAATGAAAGGTATCTATAAGTTTTTTATACTACTTTTGTATATCTATGCTAAATCTTTAAAATTTTATACATCTAGCAGCAATGGTTCATGTTATTACATACATTAAACATTAAAAAACCTTAATATGTATAACGTAAAGTGAATGTAAATAATTTATCATAATAAGATTTTAGTTATTACTTTTTCAGTTAAATTTAAAGATAAGTATATTTTTTAATTCAAAAAAAAATTGAAAATTCTCTTTTTTAATCTCTCTCTCTTTTTTAATTTGTTTTTTTATATTTTAGAGATAAAAAAGGAGATATCGTTGAAACTAGTTCTTCATCTGATCAATCTAGTGAATCTGGTAGAAAACAATAATAATATAAAATCAATGATTTTAGAATATTTTGATTTGCAAAACTACTGATGATGAGGTAGAATAGATACGGTAGAAGTTGGTTAATCATGAAGTAGAATAAATAAGACAAAAGTTGGTTAATCATGAAGTAGAATAAATAAGGCAAAAGTTGGTTAATCATGAGGTAGAATAAATAAGGTAGAAAAGATAATTGAAACTCATTATCATCTTCTGAATTTAATGAATCTGATAAAAAACAATAGGAGTATAAATTCAGTATATTGAATATTTATTAGTATATTTAATACTTTAATTTTCAAAACTAATTAATTCTTAAAATTTTTGAAAAACCTTTTTTTCAAGAACAAAAAAACTTTCAGATTGTGAAGATTCATTCCAGAACATGGTTGAAACTCGAAGAAAAGAAGCTGAGTTAAAAAGTAAGTTTTATGTAAATTTTTTACTTTTTCATCTATAACTTAGTTTTAACATAAATGTTTAACATGGATTTTTTTTTATAAAGAAGTAGAAAATTTAAAAAGATGGTCTGAATACCAAAAGCCAAGCACTTCTGGTACTGGATGTTTTTGTATTTAAAATTTTTAGTATACTTTAAGAATTGTTTCTATGATTGTCTAATTTACATAATCAAATAATAACTTCAATTTTATTTTTATAATTTTTTTTAGCATCAATTTCTATTACGAATTATTTTAGGAAAGTCGATTTTAGCCAAAGATATTTGGAAAATGGTTAATAATCAAAAAGATGATTCGCTAAATAAAATTTAAGTTTACTGAAGTTATTTTAAAACATTTTTCATGCATGTAGTTTAATACAATAATACTTTCCAGATTCAATGGAAGAGAAAGTTTAAAAGATCGTTTGTGAAGACAAATGGTTATTTTAATTAATTACTTAAAAATTTATAATGATATTTATATTGAATATGTACTATATGGTTTTTATTACTGTTTTTTATTATTCCTTTTTGTTTTAAATTATCAGAGACCTTGTCAAGTTCAAGGAATACAGATAAAGGTTATAAATTTTTTTATTTGCAAATAGTTTATCATTTATAATAACTCAGTTTAAGTTATTTTAAAGTAGTTATCTCTATAGGTTCCCAGTCTGATATAATAAGTGGTCTGCAAGAAGAAATAGAAATACTGCAAAGCAAATTAAAAAAAGCTGAAAGAGCAGCCGAAAGAGAATATATGTCAGACAATAGCAATCAACCACTGATAAATACAAATGAAACTATTAGGATCACACAAAAAAAAGACTTTCAAAACCTTTTTAAAAAAAGAAAAGATGAGCAAAAAAGAAAAAAAGTTCGAGCTTGTCTTGAAAAGTATGTTGGATCATCAGAAACTGTTAAAAAGAGAAATGCCAAAAATAATCGCAGGGTTTTCGATATTATTTGTCCTGTTTGTGAAGTGAAGCAAACTCGCTTATCTAATCACTTAATTTCTAAACATCAATTTTCAAAAGATGATGCATCATTAAAAGAAAGTGAACTAAGAGTTTTATTTTTATGGTCACAAAAAAATAAACATGGTGTAGCAAAGCCACTTCCATGTCTTTTGTGTTCTAAATGGCACCTGCGTTTAGATAATCATCTCAGAAACAAGTATAAAATGAGCAAAGATCAAATAGTAAAGGTTACTTCTGAAGCAAGACAAAAATATTGGTTATTTGATTGTATGAATCAATCTAGCTCTTGCACTCCACTTGGTAGGAGCATTGAAAAAAAATCAAAGTTAACTGAAAATACAAATAGTGAAAAATATCAAAGCTTTTTAACATATACACCAATTGGTGCCAAAAGAATATCTCAAGAAAAAATGATTGAGTGGGATATCCAAAATGAAAATTTCTCATTATTTTATGAAAATGCTTCAGATCTACTAGATGGTTTTAAAAGTGAATTACGCAATCGACATCCAATAAGCAGAGCATTAGCTTATCGCAACCATGTTGAATCCATTTGCTTTGTTATAGATGGGCAAATGAATATTTATCCAAAATCAGCTTTCAGTAATGTTTTACTAGTTGAAGACATTTACCATAATCCTAGTGTTGCCCAAGTTGATAATGGTGGAAACGAAGCATCTAGTCTAAGAGTTAAGTTTGTTGCTCTCAGGTTATTTTTGAAATTTTCTCTTAGAAGGCATGTGTTTATAGGGCTCAAACGGAAGATATAAAATAACTTGAGAGAATATATAAGGAGGAGTGGAATTCAGATCTAACAAAGCCAATAGCACAACGAAAAACTGACATAAGAAAAATCAAACTTAAAAGACTTATGACTCCCTCACATACGATAAAGTATGGGCGATCAGTTCATGTTCAAGGAATAATAAAATCCTTAAATAAGAAAATAAATTGTAATGATAACTAGCTTAAACTTACAAAAAGATTTTTACAACAAGATCGTGATTATTTGATTGCAAATATTTGTATTATGAATGGCTTACGTGCATCAAATATTATAGAACTACGAACACAAGATGTTTTTGATGCAACTACAAATCCTGAATACCCAGGCTATAAAGTTTTTGTAAATTCTACATACAAAACATCTACAATTTATGGAGAAAAAGTTATTGCATTGCCTGTAGATATATTTAAGCATCTAGAAATTTATATACAAGAACTTTTGCCTATATTAAATCCATCAGAAGCGTCTTTTTTATTTATTTCATCTGATGCAGAAAAAAGACGCATGGTGCAATAGGAAGTGCTTTGACCTCAACATTTAGGCAAGCTCTGGTGTTTGGTGCTACAGAGTACCCACGAGTTTGTGCTACTTTTGGCTGCAAAAGTAAAGGAATTGATAGTGGATATTTTGCAAAACACTTTATAAAGAATAAAGAAGACACTACACAAATTCACTACAATCTTTTCTCAAATCATAGAGAAGCTTTAAAACTTGCTATGATGGTTGGAAATACATTTGAGGTAGGTGATTTTAAAAAAGTTCTGGAAAAAAATGAAATTGAAGATCTAACCAATTCTATATATGCTGGTGAGAAAATATACCTTCAAAGGAACACATAGTTGAGTGGTTGAATTTGAAAGAAAATGTTGATTCAAAAGAAATGTCAGAAATAATGAATATCTTAAAAGAAACTGAAAACAATACTTCTTCATTTTATGCCAATAATAAACAAGCGGAAAATTCAAAAGATATGGTAATACTAACATAAAATAAGTTTTAGTTTAATAATCAAAAGTTAAAATTAATTTTTTTTAATTTATTTTTATTTAACCCAAAGTCTTTAGATGAGCATTCAGATTTAGATACTGATATGTCAAGTGTATCAAGTAACAAGGATGAATCAAGTATTAATGGTTCAAGTAATCCTTTAATGGTAATTACTTTTATTATTTTGCTTAATTCACTTATTTTTAATTATCTGATTTTTTCCAATTTTTCACAAGAACTTTGATAATTACTGACTTTACCAAATGAGTCTCTTTGTTTACCAACAGGACTTATTAGTCCAACTGAAAGTTTGTATCAACAAATCTCACAGACTATTGTGAGATTGTTAATTTATGATATTTACTAATGGGACTTAAAAATCATGTCATCGAGTATCTAGATTGTAAAAAATGTTGATAGAGTCATAATTTTCAAACCCATATTTTTATTTTCAACGTGTCTACTGAAGCACGCATAAATATTCTTAGTAAATAAAGGGCTAAATATTTTGCTTTACTTTAGAGTATAGATAGGAATGAAGACTACATTGCTTTGTCTGATTCTGAACCAACTATTCTAGTCAGTGCTTTTTTTTATGAAATATTTCAAACATTGTGTATTACATTTACATATTTTTTAATTTTGTTTTATTTTTTATTAGAACTATTTTGCACTTTTTAAATATATATATATATTTTTAATAGTTAATTTATAATCGATTTAAAACAAGAATAAAATTTAGGGAGACCGAAAGTCATTAGTTCGTTGCAAAACAAAAATATATTCAAAGAGAAACAGAAAATCGAGATTTGATATAGACATTTTAGAAGAAGAAGAAGAAGAAGTAAGCTAAAAAATTTTTTTAAATATTTTTTTTTGTTCTGAAGGTGAAGGCTTTTGATACGGAATCAAACTTTACTGAAGAAGTAGTGATTAAATAACACCCATAGCTTATCATTTTATAAAGCGACCTTGTCAAGATTTGAGTTATGGCTTAAGTAGAGGGTAGGGAAAAAAAAATGTAAAGTAGCCTCCCTATGGCTTAGTTTAGGTAAAAATGTAAACAATAATTCAGAAAAATCTTTAATAGATTAGGACTTGGTTATCAATGATAAATTAGATAAAATTGAATGTGTTTTAAAGCTAACTAATTATTTGTGCTTTACTGCCTTTAGGAAAAAAAAGAGAATTTTGAACACTTGCCGCCAGATGTGTTACTTCCTTCTACATATTTAACATCTTCAAATCCTAAATCTACAAATTTTAGTTTAGATGCCAAGATAGAAACTGTAATTTTATCTATATTAAATTGTTTTATAAATTTTTAGATTAACTTTTTCACCTGTTAAGATTCATAAACGTTTTCCTGTTTTATAAAACGCTATTTAGAACTACAAAAGTTCGATGTAACACATAAGGATGATTTGGTTAAGGGTAGAAAGCACAGAAGATCTTGGTTTTTAATTTTAACACAATTGTGCAAAAATCTCATAACTAGAAATGATTATGAAAACGTATACAAAACAAGAACATTTACTGCAGAAGAAGTAAAAGCATGTCTAAACAAAGAGTCATGGGCTGAAGCAATTTTTCAATCAAATGATGAGCATTTCTGGAAATTTTTAGTTTTGAACATCCGCCAAAAAAGAGCAAATTGTATCGCAAAAATCAAATTTATACACTTAATAAATGGACTAACGGTTCTAAAAAGTTGTTCAGCTGCCTAAAGAATATTGCTTAAAATATTCAAGATTATGTATTTATAATGGAGATAAAAGATTAAATAATTTTAGAGTTTAATTTAGGTTCAATTTTTCTTATTTTTCTATTTTTTTATGGAAGTTTTTGTGGAACCATATCAGTCTCATTTTTTTATGAAATAATCTAAGAAGTAAGTTTCCATTCAGTCATCTAAAAGGTAAGTTTTTATGAAATCAACACAGGCGTAGCTTTTTGTGAGATCGGTTAAACTAAGGTTTCTAGTTTAAAAGTAAAAATGAAAAAAATTTTACATACACAATATTACGTAGAAGTGTTGATATTATAAACAAACTAAATTTGAAGTATGGAGTAATTGCATGTGATGAGGCTGTGTATTCAAAAATTCAAATGATTCGGTGGAAGGAACCTGAGTTTTAGAATAGATTTGTAGTAAGACTTTGCGAATTTCATACTATGATGTCATTTATGACTGCTATTGCTAAAAGATTTGATGGATTCAGGTTTAAGGTATTTAATTAGTTTTAAACATAAGGATGAAAATTTTAGAAGATAGCTATTTCTATTTAGATATAAAGATATTTTTACAAATTTTGATTTTTTGTGTTAAATTTTTTGATAAAATTATAAACTTTAATTTTTTTTAAATATTTGCTAGCTATCATTTATTGGTTTATTAAAACTGTAAACTTTGGGCATTAATATATCAATCTCAATTTAACGATACTGTCATTGAATCTGGTCTAGTGGCAGAGGGAGCAATTAAAGGTATTCTCACAGGTTAACACTATTACAGAAGCATAATGGTGCATAAAGATTAGATTAGATTTGAATCATTCTTGAACTCCTTGGATGTTGACAACCGACGTGAAGTAGAGGATTTCTGCTTGTTATTAATGGAATTACATGGAACTTCTGAATTCCACATGTATATTGAAAGTGGTTTGTTTGTTGAAGTTAGAGTAATTATTATTGAAATTGGTATTCCTGCCTCAGTTCGTATCATAAAATCAACGAAGTCGAAGCTTATAAATATACTCGAAGATAAATGTATCGATAAGTTATCAGTGGATATTCCTAAAAACAACGCATTAATTTTGGACGGTATGGCTGTATTGAAAATAATTAAACCTATACCCGAAAATTTTAAGAAACTCCGTCGATCCATATTCACTATGGTAATGAATTTTGCCATAAGTCAAATAGAGTTGACTATGTTACAGACAGGTATCGAAATATTTGTATCAAATACGCCGAGCGACAAAGACGAGCTGAATCTGGTGTCCAGAATGTTACTATATTTGGGCCTGATCAAAAAGTACCCAAACAATGGAAGAAGTTTATGAGTGTTGGCAGCAATAAAAAGGAACTGGTTAAGTTTCTCTTGGAAGAATGGAAAGGTTATGCAATAAATGAAATAGAGATATTTATTACACATGGTGATAGCACATACTGCTTCAGAAATTCGATTTGTACGGAATTGTCCGAACTTCGTAGCGACCAAGAAGAAGCTGATACTCGGTTATTGTTACATTGTAAGCACGCTTCGGTTTCATATGCTCATGTTATACTTGCAAGCCCCGATACAGATGTGTTCGAAAGTGCATTTTACCATAGTTGGTTCATCTCTGCAACTCTTCATTTTGAAACAGGATGTGGAAACAAACAACGTATCCTTAATGTAAATAAAGTCGCAAAAGAGATTGATTACGATTGGTGTGATGCAATTATTGGATTCCATTCCTTTACAGGTAAATTTAAATTAAATTTCATAAGTGAAATCATTATCTTTCTTGCAAAGAATTTATTTCATGCACTATTTTGCTACTTTATCAAAAATAATGTATTCAATTGTGCTGTTTATCTAAACTAATTTTGTATCTGAAAACGTAAATGTTTGAAGTAATTCTACTTATTACTTAGGTTGTGATGCAGTGTCTGCTTTTTAAGGAAAAGGTAAATTATCTGCTCTAAAGACGGCAGGAAAGAAAAAAGAATATTGTACAGCATTCCGAGGTATCGGAATGTCACAAGATGTATCAGATGACGTTGTTAATGGCATACAGAAATTTGTTTGTCACCTTTATGGTGCAAGCAAAGAAGATGTTGTCAATAAAGCACGATACTACTTGTTCAAAATGGGCAAATCTATAGAAGAGATGCTCCTCCAAATTATGATTCGCTTATTTTACACATTAAACGTGATAATTATGATGCTTACATCCGAAAAAATGCATTGAAAGGTATATTAAATGTTCCTTCGCCCGATGGCTATGGTTGGTCTTTAAATGGAGACCAGGTAAACTTGGTTTGGACAACAATTCCACCTGCACCCGATTCACTTCTTGAAATCGATGTTCTTGTAAACAAAACGGAATCACATGCACTGATCTATGCGCATGCGGTGAAGCGTGTGAAAACACCTCGTTTGAAGAAAGACTCTATGATGATGATGATGATGATGATGATGATGATGATGATGATGATGATGATGATGATGAAATAGAGTCAGAAAGCGATCTTGATGAATAAAAAAATAGTTGACATTTCTAGTATTTTTTCTTTTTTTAAAATTTAGGTGCTCTACTTTTTGTTACACAATATATGAGTACGAGGTAGTTCAATTACATCGACGAAAACAAAACTTATTATCTTGAGACATGGCCGGCGAGAATAGATATCAAGTAAATGGGGGTGGGGTGGGGGCCGTAAGTCTAAAAAGGTTACTATTCCAAATTTGCAAGCTGATCCGACAAAAAAGTTTAAACTTGCAAACTAAATGAGCTAAAAGGTCGACATTTGTAAACTAAATGAACAAAAATTTATTAATTGTTACCCCCTTCCTCCCCCCCCCACCTCAATTAACGTCGGGTCTATCCTTGAGAACAATGCATTTTAAGGTCAATGTTGATAGAAAAAATGTATTCAGTGTTTAATTTACTACAAGTAAAATATCACTTTGACAAAATTTGAACATAATTTTTTTTTCCATTGCCCTTTTGGGGTAAAAGACCCAAGCCCTAATTTCTCAAAAATTGCAGGGAAAAAATGGGGCAAGTTTCTGTTTTTCGTATGTTAGTAACATGCTCTAACAATATTGAAACAAAAAACTTAGTTATTACAAGTGTCCAACGAAAACTCATTTTTAGTCACATTTTTGCTATATGGCCACCGGCCTATAAGAAAAACAGGAACGATTTCCTAAAAACAGGAACGATTTCTTTTAAAACAGGAACGATTTCTTACGGGCACAAATCTTAGCTAAAAAATATCAAAGCCCCCATCTTGTTTCAAATTATATAGTTTAAGTATAGATTAATGCATACTATCATTTATTTGATTTAATAAAGTGTTTAAAAACAAACGTCTTAAAACATACCCTTATATAAATGTTTAATAAACCATACATATTTTCAAAGAATTCTTTAAAGATAATGTAGTCTGTAAGTTGTTTATTTTGAACTGATGAATTGCTTTTTTTACAGTAATTTAAAAATTATATATATATATATATATATATATATATATATATATATATATATATTAGTAGGAAATCCTACTAATATATAATTGCTCTGTTCTTTTAAGAACATCGAGCACTCTATTGTGTAGAATACATTTTAAAGTTGTTTAATATATATATATATATATATATATATATATATATATATATATATATATATATATATATATATATATATATATATATATATATATATATATATATATATATATATATATATATATATATATATATATATATATATATATATATATATATATATATATATATATATATATATATATATATATATATATATATATATATATATATATAGGTACGTGGAAATCGCGATTTACCGAACCGATTTTTATGCTAAAATTTTGGTTCTCGTTTTTTTAACTCTTTTTTAAGCAGCGTGAGACAGACGTAGTTTTGTGGAGTTTCTTTTTAGAAACATATATACACATAGATACTTTTTGGAAAGAAAAAAAAGCTAATCTTAATTTTTTAAAGATTTTTATGCATGGTTACTAAACATTTTATGGGATATTTTGCTCCTGAATATTAGGTTGATGTTCTCTTATGAATTTGTGGTCAAAGAAATGTAGAGTCCGCTTTTTTATTACTAAAATAGTTTATTTCATGCATTTTCTATGCACTTGCCAAATTTCAGTGAAAAATAATTATAAGCAATTAGTTTAATTAGTGTTATACCAAGTGTACCACTTTTTTCAGGTAGCCAGGCAAACGGTATTTTGAGGTGGTTTTTTTTAGAAATATATATTAATTTTGACAACTTTTGAAAAGAAGAAAGGTTTGGCTTGATTTTTATATAACTATTATGTATCGCTACCATACTTTCATATGGAGTATTTTGCTTAGAATTTTGCATGAAAATTTGGTTGATGTTGTCACGTGGATTTGTAGTCGAAGAATTATAGAGTCCACTTTTTTTATTGTTAAAATAGTTTGCTTCATGCATTTTCTATGAACATGCCAAATTTCAACGAAAAATAATTATAAGCAATTAGTCTAACTGGTGTTGGACTTTAGGTACCTTATTTCGGTTTTTCTGTTGTTGTTGTTATTTTGGTAAGCAAAATCCGGGTGGGGCCGAAATCCGGATAAGGGTGCGATTCAAATAAAAATCTTATTTTGAATTATTTTGATTTATATTATTAGATTTAATTGAATCAGTACAAACCTAATAAAACTGTTTTAGATGCACTAACAGATAGTAAGTTAAATTTTTTTATTCATGATAATAGTATTAACAAATATTTTCAAATCCAAAAAATAATGATTAATGATAAAAGTTTTTTTATGGAACATAAAAAAACAATAATGTTTCAGATTAAAACTGTTGGTATTCAATAGCAACAGTTTTAATATTTTAAAACACTAACATTTAATATTTTAAAAACACTAAGTTTTTTGTTAAGATTAAACTAATGAAGTATGTAATATACTTATTTATATGTGGTTTATAATAGCCTATTAAACTATTGAATTGATTGTTAACTGTTAGTATCAGTAGACAATTTTATTAAGATATCACATATAAATAAAAATATTTCATACTTCATTAGTTTAATCTTGACAAAAAAACTTCCTAGTGTTTTTTAAAATATAACAAAAGATATCATTATTAATGTCTTTTATTATATTTGGATTATATACTTCTTTATCTGTGGATTAGTGTTTAAATCATTATACAAGCATGTCTAATATTTATTTCTTCTTTAGATCCTACCTGGCTTTTGTAGATTTTTTAAGATTTCATAAGTATAAATCACATAAATTTTGGGTTTATTCATGAAAAAAGCATTTACATAATCACAAAGAGAAAATAGTATGTTACAATACAATACAATAAGTAAATGTTAATAAACATTTATAATATCTTCCTAATATAGAAACACTTAAAAAACTTAAGGTAATGTTTTTTACTTATTGTATACTATCTTTATCGGTGCTTATTGTTTACATAAGTTTATAACTATTCCTAATGTTATCTTGTTGCTTATAAATATATTATCTTTATATTTTAATAGTTATATTTTATTTTCATTTTGTTAATATAGTTGTTGCACTTTAAGCAGAACAACTTTGAAGATTGTTACATTTGTAACTTACTGTTGATAATTTCAAATTATTTTGTGTACAACTTTTTTTGTTACTTTTGGTCGAATCTACACATCCTATCGCTGGTAAGTTTGTATCAGTTTGTATATATTAATGATTATAAAATTTGCTAAAATTTTTTAATCTGTGAATAGACTTTTTATTACAAATTTTGAATTTTAGTTGCATCTTTGTCTTCAACGAATCGTAAGTTTGCCAATTATTACTTTTTAATATGTGTTTATATTTTCAACGACTGAAATATAAATATTTTATTAAATATTTTTTAACCTTAGTTCTTTCTACATCTGCTATAAGTGGTATGTTTACAAATTTTTACTTTTCAATATGTCTATGCATATCTTGGCAATTAAAGTATTTATTTTTAATTACAACTTTGAAATCATTAGTTGTATATTCAGCGACTACTATGACTAGTAAGTTTAAAAAACTATTTGCAAACATGTACACTCCTTTCTTATCAGTTGCAAATTTTTATAAAAACTTTTTTTATCTTTAGTTCCATGTGCACAACCTTCTGCTCGTAAATTTATGATTTAGAAAAGTTTCTGAAAGATTATTGAATTTATGTCTTTATTTATATACACTATTTAATGCATTAGAATTGTGTTATCCCTTAAAGTGCAGTAGAACAAAATTTTTACTCTCGTTAACATTTTTTAAGCTATCATTGATTAATACGTTGTTCATATTAATTATTAATATTATTAAATATTAATATTATTCAGTCTATCACTTTCACAATTAATTGTTTATATTAAATTTTATATTAAATTGTTTTATATAAAGTTGTTTTATATTTAATTGTGTTATATTACATTTTTTATTTAACTTTTTTTAAAATTGTTCGTTTTTAATAATTTTTTCACCATTGAAATACTGTATTGAAGGGCTTTCAAAGGATATATATCATTCTAGTATATGCTCAATTTAAAAAAATCAGTCCACGTACCTAATATATATATATATATATATATATATATATATATAATGTAGATAAAGAGTATAAGACTTCCTAAATAAAATTATAAATAAATAAAACAAAGACTTCTTGCTCCACCCCAACCTATCAGTCAATATTGACTGAGATGTTGGACATATTGCCTTCTATCATATCAATATTAACTGATAGGAATAGTCATATTGCCTTCTATCATGGAGTCTAAACATAAGTATTGTAAATCGTTTATTTATTTTGCAGAAAAAAGAAGTCAGGGTTATTGAATTTATATCCAATAAATTTAACGCATTACAAATTTTAAAAGTGCACGATATTTGCACTTTTAAAATTTGTTTATTTATTCACAGCTGCCTAAATAAAAAGCTACCTCCTATATTTAATAAATGGCTTACCCTACGCAATGCAATTAGCTGTCAACTTACAAGAAATTCTTGTAGAGGTGCACTGAGTGTGCCAACATAAAATACAATATCCTACGGTAAATATTCTTTTAAATACTCTGCATTAATGGACTTAAATTGACTTCAAAATAAATTAAAATCAATCCCTTTTAAGAACATTAAAAAATATGTCCTCATAACCAAATTAAAATACTACTTGTTACATTAATATGAATAGAAATAATAGTTGTATCTCTGGTGATAAAAGATATCTCACTATAAAAGATATATAAGATATAAATATGAATGTTGACTAATAGCAACCTTCTGTGTGTGTATTTTTTATTTTATTTGCATTGTTTTTGCTTTGTTTTTTTCATGGCTGCTCTCCTCGATTTAGCCTAGCTATATGAGAGCGAATCATCCAGAATGTAGACTGTACATATATTTTGCAACTTATAACATTCTTATGTAAAACACCTATATTTCTGGTAAATGTATTGCTTTTTGTTGTTGTTTTTTTTTTGTTGCTGTTGGTAAATTGGGGTGGACACTTCATGATGCAGTGTCACACTTTAGATTTACGCGCTGAGTGTTTAAATTTACACATGCTGGGAGTACATCTATATATTGCAATATATAGATGTACTCCCAGCATGTTTAGATTTACACACTGCACCATACAATGCATTATATTTTTGAATCCTATAGATACTTAAGTTTGAATCGTATAGAGACTTAAGAATATTTGTATAACCCTTAGCGTTAAACAGTGCTCTTAAATTATAAGGTGTACAAAGAAATATGTAACAAGTAACAAACCAACTTTGGCTATTGATAGTGTAACAACTGCACCAAACAAATGATTTAATAAAGTATTTAAAAAAATGTAATTAGCAACTAGACATATTTTTTTCTTCCATGAAACAGGCAATTTGTTATTTTTATTACCTCTTTAACTTATTTTGAAAAGATTATGTTTATGACATGAGCTGCGTACAAATTAATTATGTGCACATTCAGTAAGTATCAAATCAGCAAAATATTTGAGACAGAATAGTAACAAAAAAAAATAACTGTTTAAGTAAAAAAGTTAATGGGGACAAAAACATATATCCATTTACTTTTTATTGAAAAGATGAGTAGTGTAGTTTTTTATTGAATGAATGTATTTAGTTTCTTAGATTTTTATAATATATTTTTTTTAAATTTACCAGTATTTAAGGATAAATTTACCAGTTAACAAAATTATACATTTTCAGTTTGATTTACTTGTAAACCAGTCAACTGGTATTGCAATCCCTAGTAATAGAGATAAAACACATAGAATAAAAAGATTCTGAAAATATTTGATTTTCCCTATCTAAATTCATTTTTAGCCTTTTTAATAGAATATGCTGGGTGTTCTATTTAAAAAATTCATCCACCTATATATTTTTTAAGTTATTTTGTTAATTTTTTTACATTAGTTTATGCTTCTCATAGTTTTGGCATTGGTGATCAAGCACATAGATGATCAAACACATGTTTTTTTTTGTATTTGTTAATATGACTTGAATATTTTTTCTTTAACTAATATTTGTTTGATTAAGTTTGTTTTTAGCTTGAAGTATTTTTCCTTTTTCTATTCAATTTGTTAAACCAGCATCACAGACAAAATAAAAACTAATAGGATCCCTAATACACTTTCTATTTGTCAGATCAGGTCACCCTGCTACTAATAACATGTAAACCAGTGCAACCTGCTTCATATTAACGTCAGGAAGAGCATGCAGTTGTAAAAAATTGTTTCAAATAATCCATAATGGCATTTAAATGTTGCTGTAGAGAACCATTGGAAAACACAAGTTTGGAAATGTCAAAGTATAACTTAAGGAAAAAATTCACTTTACATGTTTGGGGAATTAGTTTGTAGGGAGGTGCCTAATGTTTTTTTGATGTTAGCAAAGGTTTATTTGTTTTATTAATATGAATAAACAGAATTTCATAAATGTTAAGGTTTTATTTTTTATTATTTTAAATATAAGTTATTTTTTTGGACTTTGTGTTGTGTTTTTTTAGCATAAATACCTAAGCTGCTTTGCTTTTGTACAACATTTAAATTTCCATATCCTTACTCTGTATTAGTATTCTTAGGAATACTAACACAAAATACTTTTATTTGATTATTTACAAAGTTTTTTGAAAAAAGTTATCAGGATTTATGTATGGTTTTCAGAAATCAATTATAATGATGATCCTCATTATTATTCTAGTGTCCTTGTTTCTTCGCTTCTACAGATTGCATGTTTTTCATAATGACACTTTTTTTCAATTTTTACTGCATAACTTTTCACAAACTTTCATAAATAAGCTAAAATTTTTACCAAATGTGCTCTATATTATTTCAATTTAAAATACAAGGCACAAAAGTTGTAAAATTAAACGGTTAATTAACATTTAATTTTTTTTTTTCGAAAAAGCTTCTAAGCAAAAGTTTAAAAACAACTGAATTTGGTTAATATTTATTTCAAAAAAGCTGAAACTTTTACTAAAATTCACGAAAGAGCAATTTTTTTAACAATAAAATAGTTTTAATAAAACACTTAGTATTTGGTGGCATATCCATTTGTCTTTAAATCAGCATCACAGCGATGAGGCATTGAATCTACTTATTTAATGAGTACATCCTGAGGAATATTATACCAACATTCTTTATTAAATGCTAATAAATGGTCTTTGTTAGTTATTTTTTTACCAACTATTTGCCAGTTGATGTACTCCCAAAGATGCTTAACAGGATTGAGATCTGGGCTCTGTGAAGGCCATTTAAGATCTTTGATTTTTTGTGATTTAAATTATTCTTTAACAGATTTGGCTTAATGCTTTGGATCATTATCTTGTTGTAAGATCTACTTGCTAGTCGTTTTATGCTTTGCATGTGGCAGCATAACTTTCTTTATGATGTCTAAATAAACTCTCTGGTCAATAAAACCTTCTAAGTGAATGAATGGGACCCACATTGTCATGATTAAACATACCCAAACCATAACATTTCCTCCTCCATGATTAACAGTGGGTAACTGATATTTTGGATTAATGTGTCTCCTACTGGGCCCCTAACTTACTTAATTCCGTCACTACTTTATAGCATAAACTTTGATTCATCAAATAAAAAGACTTTTGACCAGTCATTAACAGACCAACTAATATGATCTTTTGCAAATTTTATTCTGGTTTTTAAATTTCTTGCAGGTATTTGCCGTTTTTTACCTGGGCAACGGCCATAGAGATCATTTTGTTGTAATTGGCGTTTTGTTGTATTGACGCCACAGTTTGTGCCATGAAACCGATGCAGTAAGTTAGACAGCAGATTTGTGAGGATTATTTTTGGAATACCTTACTGATAATCTATCAGACTTTTCAGTTGTAACTTAAGGTCTTCCAGAGCAAGGTTTGCTTTATTAGTTTTGCGCAAAATCTTTTCATAGTGTGACTTATATCTGGTTTAGAAACATTGTAAAGTTCAGAAATCTGCCTGTAAGTCATTTTATTTCCTACAGCTTTTATAATTAATTCCTTTATTTCCTTTGAAACTTCTTAAGCTTTTCTGATGCTTTTAAAATATTGCTAATTAATTGAGTTATAAAGTTTTACCAATATTTTGGCAATTAATTATTCTTCAATGCCTTTGAAATATCTTAAAGTAATTAAGTTATTAAATTTCGCAAATATTATGACCTTAAATTTTGCTTTTGTTTACAAAAACATGATTTATTTGCAGGGTATGATACTGTTTCTTAAATTTTGCAACGAAGTTTTTTCAAAAAAACAATTAAAAGTTAATTAACCTTTCAATTTACAACTTTTGTGGTTTGTATTTTAAATTGAAATAATAAAAGCACATTTGGTAAAAATTCCAGCTTATTTAAGAAAGTTTGTGAAAAATTATGCCATAAAAACTGAAAAAAAGTGTTTCTAAACTTTGGCACGCTTCTGTACATACACTGCTTCTTATGTTGTTATATGTTTTTGCAATAGTTCTTTCTAAAACCTTTATCACTTGGTCAAGCAGGTTTATTCCTTGATATAAACCACCCTACATTTACAAATCTTTACCATCCAACTTTTCTTTTTTTTTCATCCAACATCTTTTTTGCAATTGTTCTTTACAACAGTGAAAAAGTTTTGCAAGCATGGTATAATTGCCCACCTTTAAAATATAATAGTTAGAACAGCCATGGCTTGATTTTATGCTTCTAATCATTCCGAATTTTATATTCGAACAATTTCATTGCAAAGATCTAACACATAATGAACATCCGCATCCCTGAAGCTTTCAAAACCTACCTCAATACACTGGAAGGATCATCAGCCTTTAACTGAGCTTTTTGAACATCCCTCATCTTTCTTCACTACTTGTTATCTGCTGTTCCTCCAATCTTATTCACCTTCCTTGATCATTTCAAACTCTTCATTTAGCTATTTTTCAAAATGAGCCACTCGTTTTTACCTAAACTTCATTGTTAAATTTTTTTTATCTAGCCCTTTAATACACCCTTTAACAAAATCTATATTTTTTGTAACTATTTGCTTCACAACTCTATATTCTCTGTTCATTTTAATCATCTAGCATCTTATCTCATATGTTTTGTTTGTTTGATTGAATTTTGTATACATCTTTTTTTGCCTTGCACTCAGACTTACAATGCAAGAACCTGTCTTCTGCATTCACAGACTCTTACAGCATTTTATAAAATTTGTTGATTTTTGCTGCAATTTTAACCAAGTATTCATTGAACTACCACGATTCTTTGTGTTGTTGATGACTTTATATTCAGATTTCTTTATTTTGCTTTAAATTTCCTTTCAAAATGTTTATGCACTCATCTTCTTTTAATTTATAAATTCTCCACTTACTCACATAGATCTCTCCTGCTTCATGTCCAACAACTTTATTTAGCAAACAACTAATTTGTGCTGGTTAAGATATATTACACTTGTGTTTTAAATCCACCTGATTCATGGGTTACTTTATGTTGATAATTTTTTGTAAGCTATTCTAGTCTCTTGCAGGCAACATAACTTCTATCAGTGTTGTTAATAAGCCCAACTATAGCAAGGTCAAGGCTATGTGATTGTATATAAATTAACTTGATTGTAAAATAGAGATATTGCTGCTCTGATTCTTATAATTTAAAGTTTGGCAATCATATTATGCTTGTAAAATTTTTTTCACTGGTTTAAAGAACAACTACAAAGTTTTTTTCATGACTAGAGACCATTTAATAAAGATTTTAGGGTGTTTTTTATATTCCTATTTCAACAAAATTTTATTTGTATTACTAATACTTTTATTTGTATTAATATTAATTAGATTATAAATTTTAAACATACATAGACCTGTTTTGATAACTTTGGCCTGATATGGGTACCCAAAAAAAAACACATAAAGTGTCTTTCTTTTTTGTGTTTTTTTCAAAATAAAAAAGTAGTTTTTGTTTCAAATGTAGTAGTATAACTAATTTATGTTTATTTTAGCTATTTTTGCATTATATTATTATTATTTAGTTATTTTTATGTTCATATTTTTTAGAACAATGCGATGGATTTTAATGTTAATACATGCCATGACTCGTTTATAACTCTTATTTAGCTACTAACTGAACATTAGTTTAAAAAAAAAATTTTGATTGATGCTGCAGAAAATTTCTTGAGACCGTACTCATTGTTTTTTAAACAAGGTAATATTAGTTCCAATGTTTTCTCGGTAAAAGTTGCTGAGAAGTCTTCATTGGTCTGGGTCATCAATTGAAGAGGGTATGTAATGTTTATTTAAAGTGTTTCAACTAATATATTGAAATATTACAAATTATTTTGAATAATGTGATTTTATTTTTTTAATTATTGCAGTTCATCTACCACCTCGACAGTCGCAATCAGCATCAGTTTGTCATCTTCATACTATGGTTGAAGGTATTTAAGAAACAGACAATTTTAATGCTTATACTTAAGTAGTTTCGTTTTAAATAGCAAGTTGTTGCTCTTATTTTTACCTTTTTTTTTATACTCTCTTAGTTTTCGAATGAGTTATTGTAAATCCAAAAATCAACTTAATATTGTAATATTTTGTTATATATAATTTAGTCTGGTTATATTTCTATTAAGTAAAGTTTATTTTGTGAAAATAAACCTGACTTTTTTCTTTGTTATTTTTGTATATTATTATTTTTGAAAATAAGCTTTTAATTCTAAAAAAGTTATTAAAAGCATTAAAAACCCAAATTTGACAAATTTTTTTAATTTACCGGACTGGTCTGGTGCCAAACTTTGTTAAGATAATTTATGCAGTATGTATTTTTTAAATAATAATTTTTAATGCGGAAAAATAATTTACCGGCCTTACTCTTTACTTGTTATGTAATGCCTCGTTAATTTTACGAACGACTCACCCAGATTAAACATGAGGGGCAACTGCTTTGAAAATTATTACACTACCACCACCTTGAAGTTTGTGGCTTCAAACTAAGTTTTTTTTTCTTGTTTCATTAGGCAAAATATTTAAATAGAATATTTGAATAAAAACTAAAACAATATTGAGCTAATTTAGTTTTTTATTTTCATAAAAACTTATATTGCCACGAAAGGTTCTAGTTTATGGAATACTTGGTGCTGTGGCTATTGGTCTGGCCCCCAAAATCTGTTGTTAGGGCCCCAAAATTTTTATTATTAACCATTTTTACAAAAAAATCTTTAAATTTCGAAAAGGTTCCACTAAATTGTGGCAATGAGCCGTTTAGTTCGATGGGCTTCCGCAAGTGTTGGCATAAAGAAGCCTAATTACTTTGACTTTAATAAACAATCGCCTAAAAATGTTCTTCCTTTTTTCTATCAAAAAAATTCAACGAGAACATTTGATGTAAATAAATTAAATTTTTTTTAAGGTTTCAATTTATTTTAAATTTTTTATAATTTATTTTATAAACAATAAAACAACTAATCTTAGCTATACTCGAATAGAGTTTTTAAATCTAACAGTAATTTTAGTTTTTTATAATTTAATATTTGTAAGATACTCTTTACAATAAAAAAAAGCATGTCTCGGCTTAAGTGGTGTAATGATAAAACAAAAGAACGGGTCATTTCTAAAAACCTTAGGCCACTTTATTGCTAAAATAAGTCAAGCTCCGATTTGCATCATCTGCGGTTAGATAAAAGTTCTCTTAATAAATCTAATAAATTTTTGCTGACGACTGAACTTTATACTCCAGTCTTGACAAAAAGTCTTTTCTTTTCGATCGCTTAGAACAGGCAGTCGATCTTAAATCTGATTTCACTCTTGTAACAGATTTAAGCTTACAATGGCTTGTAAATTTTAACTCCAACAAAACTCTTTAAAAGTTATTTACTGCAAACAACTAACGCAGTTCTGTCGACATTCTTATATTAATGAATGGCAACCCTCTCACTGAGTTTTCTCCTTTACGTCTACTTAGATTTTCGTTTACTACTGACTTTTAAAGGAAACCATATATAAAATCGATTGCTAAATTAGCATCTGCTAACTTAGCAGAGGCTAATTTAGCAGATGCTAATTTAGCACGATAAGGGTTTGCTTTATCGTGCTGAATTAGCATCTTCTAAATTAAAAAAAAAAGTTTAGCTTGACTAAGAAAATGGCGAGCACGATAAAGCTTTGCTTTATCGTGCTCGCCATTTTCTCTCTCCTCATTCCATTCTCTACAAACCTCATATTCGCCGTTGTCATATTTGGGCAGGTTCTTCTGATGATGCTCTTTCTCTTCTAAACAAGGTCCAAAAACGCAATGTAGACGTAGTTGGAACCGCTCTATCTACTAAGCTTGAGCTTCTTTCCCATCGTAATAAAGTTGCATCTCTTTCTCTTTTCTACAAATACTATCATGGTTGCGGCTCAAAGGAGCCATCGTCCCTAACTCCATTAGCTAAAATTCATTCTTGCTTGACTCGTCTAAAAACTTTTATTTGTCTAGTTTTTTCTGCGCATTTAACCCTTTGGAACTAACTCCCACCTTCATGTTTTTCTAACTTATACAATCTTCAACATTTTAAGTTTTCTGTCAACCGTTTTTTTAGTCTATAAGTCCTTTCTTTTTTTTCTAATAACTCCCAACTTATTAGTGGTTGCTTGCAGCCAGAAAAAAAAAACAAAAAAAAACAGGCGTTACAACATGCATTGTATTGAAGTCACTGACTTTTGGTGTTTCTTAAACTGAAGCACTTAATATCTGCAGAAATCTAGTTAAAGTGCTAGTTTATATCAAAATTTATTGTAAAAAATAGTGATAGTGAAAAAACTGCATAAAATCTTTGAGTCAAATAATTTATACAAATTCTATCGGTCAAACCCGGAGTATAATACACTATTACAATTTTTTTTGTTTTGTTTTAATAAGGAATATTGTTTCGAAAATAATATTTTAACAGCCAAAATTCATACATTTTCCGTGATTGGATTTTTTGTTTGAAAAACAAAAAGTTTTTTTTTATATAAAAACCATCTCTTTTTGTATTTAGCAGTTTTCAAAAATTAAAAAATATTACAATGAAAAATTAGAAAACAGCATATTTCAGCGGGGTCGGAGCGATTTTAAAAGTGGATGAGATAACCCAATGTTATCCTCCCGTTTTACACATCCGTTATTAAAGAATTATTTTTATTGAATGACATTAGTGTGAAAATAAATATATAAGAAACTAATGTATAAGAAGTTATTATGTAAGAAACTAAAATGTTAAAGAAACCTTGTTTGAAAACGTATTTTATCCATAAAACCTTTGAATTGGTCAGGTTGTTAAAAATCACTTGTTAGCATAAAATGTATGAACCAATAATCCTAATATTGAGAAACATCTGAACATGTATTGCCTAGATAACACTTTTAAATAATGAAAAGTAATTAACTGAATAGTTGAAAATAAGTTTATAATAGTAATTAATTCCTAATAAATAGGAGTTTTGATTAGTTTTTTAAGGCTTTTAAAATCATAAATTGGTACATTTAAATAATAGAAAGAAAACTCCTTCTGTATGTAGTAGAAAATATTAACTTGCTTTAGTTTAGAGATAATTTATCGAGCAGAGAGCAGTGCATATTATATCAAACAGCAAAAATAACTATATCAACATAAACTTTCGGAGTTCCTCATGGCATGACCGTGGGGTAGTTTTTTTACTTTATTTAAATTTTTTGGAAATGAAACATTTTAATCTTTTTTTTTGTTTATGACTACTTTTTAATATGGCTAAAGACCTGAGTTTACATTAAAATTTTATTTTCGAAAATTGGCATTGACTTTTCATTTACCATTTTTATAAAAAATAACTATGGGTTTTTTTTATATATTATAAAATTTACATACTATTTAAATATTATAAAAACAACAACATATTTTTAACATAGATAATTTTAATTTTTATAAAAAGCTACCTTCTGTAAGCATCAGAGCTCAATAGTAACTCTTCACAATTGTTATTTAGTTATTATGCTTTTGCTATTCATACTAGAAATTCAAATCGGAAATAATTATCAAAAAATATTTATACGTTCTCTAAATATTGGACTTCAAAAGTTTTAAAAAGTGACTTAAGAATACTTACCCAGTAATGTTAAACACATTTTTAAATTTGAAATTAAAACAGCAGAACCAATTTTGCATAGTTATTTATTTTTATTATTTTATATTACCTAATTAAGACTTATAGGCGATAAAATATATATGGTAGACATATTGCTTGTCTAAAGATCATGATTCAAAAGTACGCAAAAAGTGATTTTTTTCAATCTTAATTTTTATCAAAAAAAAGACTTTGTTAGTCTAACTATTATTTTTTAATTAATAATCTTCATTTGTTCAACTATTTTAAAATATAAAAATATCCATTGGAAAGAAAAGGCTACTTATAAATTAGGTTGTGTTGTCGAAGTGAGATTGAAGATGTATCTATTTTGCGTAATTAATGTAATTAATTTTATATTTTGAGGTATTTTACCAAATTAAGATTTATAATTAAAAAAAATTATAGACTACTAAAGTCTTTGAATAAAAATGAATATTAAAAGAAAAGAAAAATTAGTTTTTGAGTACTTTGAAGCATGCTATTTAGACAAGCCTTATGTCCGCCATATATATTTTTTCGTTTATTAAGTCTCAAATGAAATAGTTATTGTGGGTGGAGCAAGTTATGTTTATATCTGTTGCAATACTGCCATTGTACTTATCGATTAAACGAAGAAAACCTTTGACTTCTTGTTTATTTCTGACAAAAGCATGCACATTTTTAGGGAAAGATTTTGAATATTTGACGAGCTTTTCCTCGTGGTCTGTTATCGCCTTATCTATAGTCTTCTTTAGTAACTTGCAAGCAAGTTTATGTTTTGCTCGAAGTACCTCATGTGTTTCGCGACCAGCTGCAATATATTTACCCCAGAGTTTCTCTTTTTTTTCCGGATAGTTTCAAGTACTTCTGGCGTAATCCACATTGGTTTGATTTTTATAGAACGGTGGAGTTGTTGTTGAAATGAATTTAATGACTGCTTCGTTGTAGTTTTTAACTAGAATCTGGTCATTTTTATGTACAGAGATTCTATTACATGTTTTTATCCAATCTATAGATGCTATGCAGGTTGATAAGGAATTGTAATCAGCTTTGCTCCAGATAAATTGTTTTTTCATCGGAGTAATTGTTGTATTGTGCCCCGTCAAAGCAAAGAGTAAGTGTATCATGCAATGTACTTGACATCCTGGTGTATCGCCTAGATTTATGGAGCAGTCTGGTTTGTCTGAGATTATTAGGTCAAACGTGCTACTAAAAGGGACATGCCTATGCTGACGATATGTTGGAAATGTATCCAGCTGCGTAAGATGGCACTCATTGAGGCATTCTTGAAATTTTAGCTCGGTTGGGAGCTTGTGGGCTACATAAGCAATGATTGCTACAGCACTTCCTTCTTCAATGGATTTGTAAAATGTTTTATTAAGATCTCCATAAGAAACATTAAAGAGCAGCCTAGTTTTTGATAAACAGTTTTTGCTGCTAATATGGTATCTAAAACACAAACAAAGTAGTCATCGTTGTAGTTGTGGAGACGATTAATACAACCGATGAGAATGATATCTTTCCCAATTTTGATCACACGTCATACTTGTTTAACTTCGGGCGAGTTAAGTTGGGCAACATTAGTTTTCTCAGCTACAATACTATCCTTGTTGTAAATGGCAACACTGCCTCCTCTGCCGATTCTGTCCATAGGATGTAATTGATAACCAGCGATTGATGCATCAGAATTGCTCATGAACCAGGTTTCTGTAAACCATATGACATGTAATAACAGCGATAAATCTCGGGTGTTAGCTAACCTGGCAACAAGTTCATCATGTTTATCTTAATGTAACTGGAGTAAATATTGAAAGAGCCCCTCGGACAGGTAAACCTGATTTAAATAAGCCAAGAACAATTGTGATAAAACTACTTGACTATAAAGATAAGATAAAAATACTAAAAAATGCGAACAAACTTAAAGGCTCCGGAATATTTATTAACGAAGATTATTCAATTGAAACAGCGTTGATACGGAAAAAGCTTTTTGAAGAGAGAAAGTTGCACAGGACAAACGGTAAATATTGTATTGTTGTATATGATAAATTAATTATAAAGGAATTTAGGAAAACGAGTGCCATCAATTAAATTATTTATATTTTTTGGTTCTTAAAATTACTCTTATTTAAAATGGCTGAGGAAACTGATTTGTCAAACTTTGAATTTAAAACATTTAAAATTAAAAATTCAATCCTTTTAAATCGCAGTTCTGATCCTGATATTAATTTTTATAATGATGATGAACTAATTAAAAATATTAGCCCATTATATTATAATCCATACTCAAAAGACATTACCAAAGGAATGGATGATAACTCATTTTCAATTCTTCATATTAATATCAGGAGTTTAAAAAAAAAATTTGAATTATTAAAACAGTTTCTATATAAAATTAAAATTAATTTTCAAATTATTTGTCTTAGTGAAACATGGTGTCAAGACAAAAATGTTGAGAACGATTCATATTTCCAAATACCCAATTACAATGTAGTCCACCAAATTAGAGACCTGGGCAAGGAAGGCGGGGGTTTATGTATGTTTATTAAGAATTCATTATTATTCAAATTTAATTCAATTTTAAGTTCAATCACAAACGATTATGAGTCATTATGTGTGGAAATCATTAATAAAGCCTCATAAAACATTGTCGTGCATGCATTATTCACACCACCATCAGGAAATATTAATGCGTTTAAAGATCACATTAAAAATTTCGAGTGACTAGCGGTAGTGCAACGTCAATAGACCAAATTATAACTAATGAATTTATCAATACAAAAATCAAAACTGGAATATTTAAAACGGACATTTCGGATCACTTTCCGATTATTATAATATCAAAGAAATGCATTCAGCCTGATGCTTATAAAAAAAAAGTTACAACACGAATTATAAACGATACATCCATAAAATATTTTCATTATCTTATATTGTGTGTTAATTGGAACGAGACGCTAAAAAATCAAAATGCCAATGAAGCCTACGATATCTTCTTAACTGAATTTCTTACTCATTATAATGAAGCATTCCCTAAAATTACTAAATTAGTCAAATCGAAAACGCTTTTAAACCCATGGATAACGAAGGGAATCCTTAAATCTTCTAAAATTAAACGATTATATTGTAAGTTTCTTAAAAAAAGAACTTTGGTAAATGAAACTACTTATAAAAGTTATAAACGTTTATTTGAATCTGTTCTAAAACGCTCAAAAAAAAAATATTATTCTGAAAAATTAAAGAAAAACAACAGTACACAAAAAACATGGAACATTATTAAAGAGGTAATTGGCAAGAAAAATCTGGAACGAAATGCACTTCCAACTAATCTTAAAATTAATAATAACTTAATTGTAAATAAATCATTAGTTGCAGAAACACTTAATAACTTTTTTGTTAATGTAGGTTCGAATTTAGCCTCTAAAATAGGACCATCTCAGACAAACTTTCGTTCATACCTAACACCAAATAAATCTGTCATGTCTGATCATGAACTTACAGAAGATGAATTATTAAACTCAGTTTCTTTACTAAAACCTAATAAAAGTTCGGGTGCTGATGATGTCAGTAGTATTGTCATTATTAAATCAATAAATTTTATAAAAATACCACTTTTACATATTTTTATTTTATTTTTAAAACACGGAGTTTTTCCTGAAAACTTGTGCAAAGGTTACACCAATCTATAAAACAGGTGATCCTTCTGATGTCTCAAACTACAGACCAATCTCAATTCTTACCTGCTTTTCCAAGATTTTAGAACGTGTTATGTATAACAGACTGTTTTCTTTTTTAACTAATAATAAAACTCTTTACGATAAACAATTTGGGTTTATCGTAAAGAATTTTATTATTAGTTAAAAAATCTGGCAATTCAACTATCATGCAATCATTCATCTAGTACACGAAATATTTAAAGCTTTTGATGAAAACAAATATACTTTAGGCGTCTTTATTGATCTAAGTAAAACTTTTGATACGGTGGATCATAATATTCTCCTGCACAAACTTAAAAAATATGGTATCATAAGTTTTAACATAGCATGGTTTAAAAGTTATCTAGCAAACAGGAAACAGTACATCTCGTTTAATGATAGTAAAACGGATTTAGCGACAATTTCCTGCGGCGTCCCACAAGGATCAATTTTAGGGCCCCTTTTATTCCTCATTTATATAAATGACTTAAATAAATTTTCAAGTATCTTAAATTCAATCCTATTTGCAGACGACACCAACTTATTTTATTCTGATAAGGATATTAATTCTTTATTTGAAACAGTAAACAAAGCGCTTGCAAAACTAAGTGAATGGTTTATAGCAAATAAATTATCCATAAACATAAAAAAAACAAAGTATACTTTCTTCGATCATCTTCATGAAAAGAGACTCATCCCATTAAATAACTCTTGTATAATAAGAGAGCGTTCATTGTTATTTCTTGGTGTTGTTATTGATGAAAATGTGAGTTGGAAGGAGCACATAAATATAATTCAAAATAAAATTTCGAAAAATATCGGTCTACTCTACAAAGCTAAGCAGTTATTAAATCAAACCTGTTTAAAATATATTTATTTTTCATTTATTCATAGCTACCTAAGTTATGCAAACGTTGCCTGGTGTAGCACTAACGTAACTAAAATAAATAAACTATCAATTAAACAAAAGCATGCTTTAAGAATTATTGGAAATGTAGATCGTTTCTCACACACTAAACCTCTATTCATTAAATTTAATATTCTCAACGTATTTCAACTAAATCTTTATCAAATTCTTATTTTTATGTTCAAAGTTAATAAAAAAATAGCACCTATTTTATTTAACTCTTTTTTGGAAAAAATATATCATCTATACCCAACACGATTTTCAGAAAACAATTATGTTCAACCTAAAACCTATCACTCTGTTACTAAGTTCTCAATTGCTAACAGAGGTCCTAAACTATGGAACATGCTATTAAATAATGAGTTAAAAACTATTTCTTCTATTAAACAATTTAAAAACAAACTTAAGCAAAAGCTTTTAATAAATGACAACGAATTAAAATTTTTCTGAAGCCTTTGATTAGGAGTAATCACGTTTGTCTATTTCTCTATAAATATGGTTAAAATATATATTCTATATATAGTTTAATTAGTACATTATGACGTTGTTTTTTATCTGATATAATAAACTTTACATATATAAAAGACGCATTATGATACTAAAAATGTTTTTAAAAAATGTTTTTTTTTTTTTTTAGTTTGTTTGTTTGATGTTCGTGTATTATTTGTTATTTTATGATTTAAATTCAAAAGGTTTATAAATCTAAAACCAGTTAGGAAAAAAATAATTTGATTAAAATAATTAATTAAAAAATCTTCGTATACTTTTGGATATATTACACTGTAATATAGCGTAAAATGTTTTTTAGTTTTTATTTATTGTTATTTTATTTTAATGCAACGTTTTGTTTGACGTTTGTTTAACGAGTTACTTTGTTTTGTATTTTTATTATTGACATTTTTATTTAAAGGGGCTTGGTGATAAGACAGAACTTGTCTTCTTCTTGCCCCAGCCATGTAATTATATATTTTATTGCATAAACTTGTAAACTTTTCTTATCGGCGAAATACATAATAATAATAATAATGATAATCTTTATTTATAATAATATTTAGTGAGCATGGATTATTGGCCCAGTAATAAAGTGTATCAGAAAAATTGGTAGTTGGTGGATCTCTAAGCAAAGCTTTATTGTGACTGTATTGTAGTTGTAAAGTTCGTTTAGGTTTTTCCCGTTTAGGTTTTAATGTTTTGGTTTTTGATAAATTTCTTTCTGGCAAACTTAACTTGCCAGCGTCATTTGCAGAAACATTCGAACAATGCAAAAATGTTGATAGAGGTGTCAAGATAATTGGACAGTCCAAAGACTCCTTTAGTGTTGCTGACATGTTAGTTTGCATCAGTGATGATACGCTAGACCTATTTTTTGCTAATATCAATTTTTCATCTGAATTTAGTTCCTTAGAAAATAGTTTTAGTTGAACTGGTATTGAAGATGGTATGATTTGGGACAACACAATATCACCCGGTAACTCTTCTGTGGAGCAATATGATAAATGCGTTGTGAAATTGTTTTTTATTGTGTTAGTTTTAGTTGTAGGATTAATTCGCTTGTACAGAAACCGGTGGGGATGAATTGCTATTGGATAATTTTAATTTACTTAACCTCAGTACCTTTGATACGAAAGTAGTGAGTACCAGTAAATTTATTGTTTTCTCGCGGTATTTCTTTGTTTAGAATGTTTCTTTTTGTGAGTAGCTCTTTCCTTAAACTGCGCTCTGCACCGGTTAAAGCAGGTTGAATATATACGTTGCTAAAGTCTTGGCTTTTAGCTAAGTTTTTGGCGCGTTTTAAGATTTCATTTCTTATAAAATTCATCATCATGTTTTCTGTGTTCTTCTTCTGGTTTAATTGATTTTTTTAATCCGTATAAGACTATAATATTTGCTTTTGATCTTTTTCTGATTGAAATTTCAAAACTGCCATTAAACAGTTATTTTCTTGTGCATTAAGTTTCGTTGATTTATCTATGTTGCTGAAAAGCGGAATTACAACATTATCCGGCTACTTTGTTTCTAATGCTCTAAATCTTTTGCTTAGATCAATTATTTGCTTTTCTTGTTTATCAAAAACTGCCTTGAAAGCCTTCTGTGAAATGCTCTTGTTTTAAGACTGCAGTTTTTTGATTAGGGTTAGGTAGTGGAATTTCTGCCTTAGCACACAATTTGGTTATTATTTTGCCAAAATTGTCAAGATCAAACAAATCGAGCAACATTACAGCTGATGCTATCGGATGATCCAAGCTGATATTGATTAATGTTATTTATTTGATTGTGGGAGGGCTATCACGCTAAATAACAGTGGATTATCTCCCTGAAGTGAAATATTTATTATATATGTGTATCTTATTACATAGGGACTGGTACTCTAGAAACAAGCTTTAAAGGTCTAAGAACTTTAGTAGCTTTTGTAACTTTAATTGATCCACCTTGAAGTCCAGCATAGGGCAGAATACTTATTAACACAAATAATGTAAAAATTTAATCCGTCATATATTGAATTTAAAGCCAAAAGGTTCCTGCAAAGTTGTGGCGAGTGAGTTTTTATTTTTTTTAATTTTTGGTGCCCCAAGATATCTTTACGGTCCTATCACAGAACACCGTGGAAGCGCATTTGAAAGGAAGTTTACGCCCCCTTCCTTACCGATGTTGTAAAACTTGCCCAAAGGTGGTGTTGAACAACGGATCTCTAGCTTTTGAGGCAAGCGCGCTAAACATAGCAGTGAAGTTATGATCTCAAAATCATTAGTTCTTTATTTTAATTGCTAACTTTATTTTTAAATAGTTCAAAATTTAGCAAAAAAAAAATTCATTACTTTTTGCCTTTTATTAATCAATAATGTCTTTAAATCAAGAAGAAATTGTAAAATACTGCAAATATTTATATCAAATCTTTTCTTATATAATTTTACAGTTTTCAGTAATGTCTGTCAATTTAATAGATATTGGCAAATACTGCAATGAAGATCAATATGCATAGCAAATTACAGAATAAAATATTTTTAGAAAATTTTGAAAACAAATGATCATTATAATCGTTTTTATTATAACTATTTATCATTATAATAAAAAAACTCAAAAAAACACCAAAAAAAGTGTTTTTCAAAAAGAGCTTTCAAAAATTTGTATGATCTGCTTCACAATATTTTACCATAAAGTTGTCTATAACAACTGCCTAACTAAAGCATAAAATTTGACCCATTAATTATAATATAACTTATCTTTTTTTAAATATTTCGGAAAATTTGCCGAGTTCAAAATTTCCGGAAAATTTGTAACCCTACCTCTAACAAAAAAATTATCAGAGTAAGAAATTAAAACAACTTTGCCTTATATGAAAAGTAACAAATCGCCTGGATCAGATGATCTCTCAGTTGAAATTTCAAAACATTTTTTTTAGCAACACTAAATAACCACAGGCCAAATGACTTGCACACAAAAAGAAGTATTAACTACAACTTGAACAACAACTTAAGTTATACTAGGGACAAAATAAGTATTGCCAATACAGAAAGTTTAGATGCATGCGCATGCATTTAAACTGTTTAATCTACAAAATCCTTGTCTTTTAAATAAAAAACATCTGTCAACTCGATTGTTGTGATTTTTGTGTTTTACCTGATCTATGGAGAGAATGCATATGCATTCTCTCCAAAGATAAGGAAAAACACAAAAAATCTGACTACTTCATTTGTGTTTGACTCTATAGTTTGTTGACGAGTAGTTTAATTTGAATGTCTTAGGCTAGTGTTACATGTAAAGTAGAGGTGCTTTGTGAATACGTTGTTGAGTATTGAACCCTTTTGGATTATTTTAAAGTCAGCAATTTAAAATATATCTTAGAGAAAGCCAAAGAACTTAGCGAAAAAAATAGCAGCAAAGATTGGAAAGAGCAAAATTGAAAATATCACTTACTACAGAGATGGTAGATGAATGAAGGTTCTTAATTCAATCAATGACGCTAATAACCTTTCGATGGAGCAGATTGAAATAAATGAATGTGAGAAACCCATTATTTTCAAGCGAAAAGAAGAACAAGGTTTTTAAATAAAAATTAAGTGTGACCCTACTGTCAACGATGCTGAACTTTCTGATAAACTTGCTCCTTACACTGATACAATCTACTCAATTAAGCATACAACATACGACTTCGATCGAACTATTGAGGATGGTCTGAGACTGTTTCGAGTGAAGCTCAACACAATGGTAAAGTTTTTACCATATTATATCGAAATCAATGGTTTAAGATATATTCTAAACTTTGCTGAAAAAGAGTTTTATTGTAATAACTGCCAAAGAAAACATAGACCAAGGGATGCATGTGTTCCACCAACTAACAAAGATCAAATGAAAAAAATAACTACAGTCGGAAAACCGATTGAAATCACGTTCGGTCAGAGCGTCATAATAATAAAGGCAAAGCACCCGTATTTAATTTAATTCCACCATCACAAAAACCAATACCAGTTATGACAACACCAAGAGGTGAGGCAAAAAACTCAATTTATTCCTTAAATAAAAATAATTCTATTATTAATTTAGAAAACCAACTTAACTTGAGCTTACCGGATGACGTGAAAAAAAAGAAGGAAAATATACACAAAATGAAAAAAAAAGAAAACACCTTCGACGTAGTAAGACGTTTGGAAAAAGAAAAGTTAAAAAGTTCGCATCCGATTGAATATCTTGTTATTATTGATGATCAGTTTATGGCATCTAAATCAAAAACGAGTCAGAGAAAGGTGAAGAAAAAAGTCGATTTAATTAAGAAAAATGATGTTGAGGAGGGAGAGATATCGAGCCATGATAATTTTGAAAATAAGTAAGAGGACGATGTTTCTATGGACCAAGCAAACGAGCGCAAAAGGACTCACCCGCAAACACCGATTAAACATAGACATAAAGAAAATATACGCGATGGACGAAAAGGTATACCAAAACTACAATTGCAAAAATAGTTGATGAAACCATGATGGTATGCATCAATTTTTATTATTACTTTCTATTTTTTATTTTACACGATTTTTTACACTTTCTTCTAAAACATTTTTACTAAAAGTTAAAAATGGAAAGTTTAAGTTTTTTAACGTCATATGTTAATGGCCTGAGCAATGCGGAAAAGCGGAGGACACTTATCAACTCATTTACAAATAAACCATATAATTTTTTCTTATACAGCAAACCCAAATAAATAATAATCTTTTAAATATTCTTAAAAGTGAGTGGGAAGGAGATATTTATTTCTCATTAGGAACAAATGAAACAAGCGGAACTGCTATATTATGTAAAAACGATTTAAAAACGTAATTTTTTCTGGTCATGACCAAATGGAAATTATAATTATGTGGCTTTAAACATTAATAATGCTAACTGTTTTATAATTAACATTAACGCGCCATCTGGCGGAAACGCGCAGTTTATAATGAAATTTAATTTTCGTGAGTTGAATAATGTTTTCTGTAATAAAAATTTAAACGACTTTCAAAATTATAATGGGAGGGGATTTTAGCGAAACTATGTCTGAAATTGAAAGATGCCCAGCGCTTTATCAAAATTATTCCAGATCTATTAACACGTTAAAAGCCTTGTTAAATCTTTTGCAAATAGAAGATACCTGGAGAATTTTTAACCATAATAAAGCGGAAAATACGTCTGCTGCATCAAACGGAGTGTCCCATTCTCGACTCGACCGCTTTTACATAAGTAAAATAGTTAGACAAAAAGTCAAAACATTTTTGGAACCAACAGTTCTAACAGATCATTACAATGCCCAAATTGTAATATTAAAAATAAGTGGTTTTAAATTTGGAAAGGGATGTTGGATTTTGAACAATAAACTCCTATTAAATGATGGGTTTTATGAAATAGTAAAAAAAACGTGGCGAGAATGGGAAAACCAAAAATGTAACTTTATTAACATAAAAAGAAAAAGTTAAAAAAGTCGCTGCGGACTTTGGAAAAAAAAAAAAAAAAAAAATAAAAAAGTAAAACGAGTTTAAAATTTTAATATCTAAAAGAAACGCTTCTAAAAAAATGCATTCAAATGAAAACATAAAAATAATATACAGAGAGACAAAAATAAAATTAGAACATTTACAAAAAGAAAAAGCTGAAGGGGCGGTCATAAGGCTGAGAACCCAGTGGAGACTGGAAGGGGAAAAATGCACTGAATATTTCTTTGGTTTAGAGAAACAAAAACTTTCTAAACAGTTTGTTTTGGAAATTCATCAAAAAAGAGGCGAAACAATTACTAAGCCAGAAGAGATTCTTTTAGAATTTAAAGATTTTTATGAAAAACTCTATAAATTGAAAATAAATGATAGCGATTTTCAAGAATTTTTATTACGCAATGCTAAAGTTAAAAAAGTGACAGCGCGCAAAAATTCCTTTTTGAAAAAAAAAATTTCATAGTCAGAACTTAAAACTACTTTGTCTCAAATGAAAAATAATAAGTCGCCTGGGTCAGAAGGTCTAACAGTAGAATATTATAGAAATTTTTTTGACTTGATAAATAAAGATTTTACAGCAGCACTAAATAACGCATTAGGCGCAGGCGAAATGACTCCTTCACAAAGAGAGGCGTTAATTACAAGCATTTTTAAAAAAAGGAGACAAAAACGACATTAGAAATTGGAGACCAATTTCACTGACTAATGTTGACTATAAAATACTATCTAAAACAATTGCAAACAGATTAGTGAAATATATTACCGAATATAATAAATAGCAATCAAACAGCGTGCATTAAAAATAGAACTATGAACAACAACTTAAGTTATACAAGGGACATAATAAGGATTGCCAATTCAGAAAAACTAGATGCGTGCATTCTCTCCATAGATCAGGTGAAAGCTTTCGACCGAGTTGACAGATCTTTTTATTTAAAAGTCTTGAACATTTTGGTTTTGATAAGGTTTTTGTAAATCAGATAAAAACAATTTATAATAAAATAAACGCTAAAGTAAAAATAAACGGAGAACTTTCGCAAGTTATAGATATTATGAGAGGAGTAAGGCAAGGTTGCCCCTTATCCATGATTTTATACATCATTCAAGCAGATATATTTTCAACATATGTAAGACAAAACAAAAACATAAAAGGAATAACTATAGGCAAAATAGAAACAAAAGTTCACCAATATGCCGACGATACTAATTTTTATTTAAGCGGTGATTCTACTATTGTAAATATAGGTATAGCCCTAAACCCTAATTTTAGAGCAACAAACACGAAAATTAATTTAGCAAAATGTCAGGGAATTTGGTTGGAAAGAAATAGATTTGCAGAAAAGAAACGTTTTCTAGACTTTACCTGGGACCAAAAAATCATTCAAAAGCCTTGGGGTACTTTTTTGCAACACGGGAAAGTTCACCTACGAAATGAATTAAAGGGAAAAAATTTTTAAAATGGAGAGCACTTTAAACAAATGGGAAAATTATAAATTATCCTTAAAAGGCAAAAAACTAATAGTTAATACAATTGTAATTACCCAAATTATTCACTTGGCTTTTGTTGTTCCTGTTCCCCGTAAAATATTTTATCTAGAATAGAATCTAAAATAAACAACTTTATCTAAGGTGATAAAGTTCTAAGGCTTAGTAAAGAAAATACATAACAAAAAATAAAAAACGGCGGTCTTGGAGTGGTTAACCTCACGAGCGAACTCAAAGCAATACAAATGCATTGGGTTTCGAAAACTCATAACAAAAATTTAGAAGGTTCGTGGAAAGAAGCCACGTTACACATACTCAATTCTGATAGAAAATTAAAATTACATAAGTACAATTTTGAAACAACTCCAACACAAATTAGAGTATTTCCGCCATTTTATAGACAGTTATAGCTGCATTTTTGTAAAATTAAACAAGATAACAGGGTGCCCGTAGTTGAGATAGAAAAGATACTAAGTCAGCCACTGTTTTTTAATGAGAAGGTTAAAAATAGTAAAAACAAAAGTTCGAGCAAAGAAAAGGTGCTTATTAAAAATGACATTGTTCTGGTTTCGGATTTATCAAAAACATTTCAGCCAGGATTTTTAAGTTCTTTATCTATAGGTTTGACTAAGATCCAAATGAACAATATTATAAGAGCACTCCCAAAAAATTAGATGAACAAAATATAAAACGAAGGACAAAAATATGATTTTAAAAAAGCGCCTTTTTATATTTTGAAGATAAAAGAAAAGTATGAGTACAAAAGACTCACAATCTCAATACTTTATAAAATACAAAACAAAACGAAAAAAATTGTAGCTTATAAGTATAATCTCTGGGCATCTAAAGATTGCCAAAGTATGCAAATAGTCAGTGAAAACGAATGGATATTGTTTTTGTAAATATTAACAAAAGAAACACAAATAACAAAGCAAGCGAAATATTTTTTAAAATTGCTTAATTTTTTTACCAACCAATAAAAATAATCTTATCAGAAAATTAGGAAATGACAAATTATGCCCACAGTGCAAGTCTGAAGACGAAACCATATACCATATAACGTATAAATGCGAAAAGGTGCAGTCTTTAATTTTTGTTTTTATTAGATGTTTTGGATCAAATATATCCAACGGAATTTCCTCATTATAACACTTTGAAATTCATTTTATTTAAATATGGGGCAAACGCAGCCAATAAAGAGTTTAGCTTTATTTTATTGGAAACTCTTCTGGTAGAAATATATTTTAATCGAATGAAAAGTTTTTTTGAGAAAAAATGTTTTAGTGTAAAAAATTTTTTTAAAAAGTTTGAATGGAAAGTCAAACGGTTGCTTATAAACGAAAGATTATTAATAATTAACCAAAACGAGCAAAACAAATATAAACACGAAATAAAAAATATTCTTAAGAAAGGAGTTTTAAATCTAGTCGCTGATATGCATAACTATTATGAATAATTTTTTTTCTTTTTTAATACTTATATTTGTGTTTTGATTTGTTTTTGTCTTAGTGATTTCTATAACTATTATCTTTTTATTTATTATTAAGTCAGGAAGATGTCCTTGTAAAATAGTTCTTATTTTTTTTAAAAAATAAAACAAAACCTTTTTTAAATTTTTAATGAGCCATGAAATTTAAAACAAATTAACAACAAAATAAATTTATAAACTAATCACTAACGCGGAACTATCTAAAATAGTTCCGAGAAAAATTTGATTTTTGTTTTTCTTTTCTTTCTTATTTTCTTTTTATATATGAGGGAGTATTTTTGTTTTAGTCCATAAAGGACATCTTTGTTAACCTTTTTTTATTTGTTTTTTTTTTGTTTTATTTTTTAACGTTAGCTTGTAAAAATATGAGAGCGTCAGTAAGGCAATTAGCCAGATGACGTAATAAAATGCAATACAGTTCTATTTGTGTTAATAAGGTATTCGTTCTTTTATTTTATTTGGCGATTGTTTTGTAATGGCTAGTTATGCTGGAGTTGTTTCAAACAAAGTTCATTGTATGTAGCGTGTTATTGGCATAAATGTATTAGTGAATCCTAACGAAATTTTTAACAAGAAATATTAAAAAAATCGAGCCCAGGAAATTTACCAAAAAATATCTCTAATTGTTGGCGAAAATAAAGTCAGCAGTTTGACATACAATACCAGAGGAAACTGGGTGATAGAAATGAATAAAAAAGAAGCTGCAATTCTCGTGAATGAAACAAGTAGACAATTGCCTGGTACTAACCAGAACATAAATTCCAAGATACGGAGTGACATTGGTCTTTTAATAATCCATAAATGTGACCCTCTAAATCAGGACGATGAAATTTTAGCAAAAATGGAGCCTTTTATAAGCGAGTTATACTCAGTAACTCACACAACGTACCACTTTAACAGAAATATGAAAGACGGTCGTATGCTGATTCGAATAAAGCCTTTAGTAAGACTAGAAGAAATTCCACATACGCTCGAAATTGATGGAATAAATTTCGCTCTACATTTTGCAGGGAAATCTTTTCTCTGCAAGACATGCTGCAACTTACACCCTCCCCAACAACGATGCACCTCACATAAAGAACCCTCAAAAATTAATAAAAACTCAGCAGAAAAACTCAAAGAAAAAAAACAGCCTCTCGAAAAAAGTAGCGATAAACCGGCAGAAAAAGAGAAAGCGATTGAAAATATCACGCTTGCTAAAAAGCAAACTGACAGCAAAATCCTGCCAGTGCTTCTACAGAGCCAAGCTTTCAAGTCGTTAAAAGCCGTTACCAAAAAAGACAAGAAAAACTAAAACTAAAAAGAAACAGCAAAAGTCAAAGCGACGTTGAAAAAGGCGAGTTGATCGAAAAGTGACAAAAATATTTGTAGCGGAAATGCTCCATCGCCGACTCCTCAAAAGGAAGGATCGAAAAGAGTTGCACGACAAAAGGCGGTATGAATAAATATTTAGTTTATAAAGTTTATATCTACAAGTATTTTTTACTTTTTACATTTTTTTTTCTTATATTTTTATATTCTATGAAAATGTATTCTAAAACCATCTGTCATTATGCCTTCTGCACATTCTTTCACTCTCATTCGTCATATCATTAAAAACCGCACTCAAACACAAATGGAGGCAATAAAAATCTTTTCTGTTAATATATGCGGCCTTGGTAACGCAAATAAGCAAAAAATTAATATTAAAAAACAAAAAAAAATGAAATACGATTTTTATCTCCTGCAAGAAACCCATTTAAATACGCAAGACGCAGTAAAATTTATTCGACAATGGAATAATCCAGGGTTTTTCTCGAGTGGTACGTCACACACAGGTGGTACTTTATTCTTAACTAACCAAACTAATTATAACTTAAAAATAATTGAACATACCGATGACGAAAACGGTCGTTTTAATTATATCGTTGTGGAAAAAGATATCCACACTTTTCTTTTAATTAATATATACGCAAAATCCGGATCAAGCCAAGCTGACCAGTTCGAAAAGAAAAAATTATTAAAAAAAATTATGAAAAAAAACAATTCTAGATACCATTTTATAATCCTTGGGGGCGATTTTAACATGGTTCTGAAAGAAATAGATCGGCACCCACAAATAAATCGAAAAAAATGCCTCTCATTCGAGGCCTTTAAAACATTATTAAAAGTGCTTAACGTAGAAGACACGTGGAGGAAATTTAATCCTTGCGCTAAAGAATATACTTATAAATCTACTAATAACACCACATTCACCCGTTTAGATCACTTATATATTAGCAAACACATGTGACAATTAATAAACATAGAACACGAGCCGATGACTTTTTCCGACCACCACAATTCAATATGCGTCACCATCACTATTAAAAACTTAGATATTGGAAAAGAACTATGGATCTTAAACAACAAAAATTATAAATTTAGCCTACCAAAAAATTAATCAGTCTGAAAATAAAACATCTGACTGGGATTCTTTAAAAGAAATTAAAATTCTATCAAAAAAATTTAGCAAAACGAAGGCAAAAATGAGCCGTCATGAAGAATATAAACTTAAAAAACAGTTGAAAAACTCTCTCAAAAAAGCGCCTTTTAATCCCAATATGAAACATCTTAGCGAAGGCCTTAAAATAAAGCTACAACCCTTTGAGTTAAACAAACCAAACGGCGCAAAAATAAGCGCTAAAATAAAATGGAAGATGCATGGCGAAAAATGCAGCAATTTCTTTTTTCAACTTGAAAAAGCTTAACTATCTAAACAAGTAATCATTAACATCAAAGATAAGAACGGAAACGAAAGAAATAACACAGCTGATATCACTAAAACTTTTAAATTAATTTACAAAAACCTATATAAAAACTGCAAAAACGATGTCACGCTGCAAAAACTTTTACTCGAAATTTCTTTTACAGACATAAAATAAATTTCCGAACAACAAAAGCATTAACCAGATAAACCGATTGATTTAGCCGAAATCAAAAATGCAATAAAAACAGTGAAAAACAACAAATCACCCGGCAAAGATGGGCTAAACGCTGAATTTTATAAATCTAACATTAATATTTTAGGAGAAAGTTTAGTTAAAGTCTTAAACGATATCATTCAGAGAAACGAAATGTCAGAAACCCAAAAACAAGCCATAATAACTTGCCTCTATAAAAAAGGAGATAAAACCGATATCTCAAACTGGCGACCCTTTTTACTTCTCAGCACCGATTACAAAGTACTTACCAAAATAATCTCAAACCATCTAGCAAATATACTACCAAAGTAGATCAAACCGTATGCATCCCCCACAGATCCATTTACGAAAACCTTGCATCACTAGAGACGTTATTTACATCGCCAACAAAAACAACTTAGATGCTTCCATCGCATCCATTGATCAAATAAAAGCTTTCGATCGCGTCGACAGAATCTTCTCGTATGACTGCCTATTTAATTTTGGTTTTAGCGTGCAATTTATAAACCTTATCAAAACACTGTACTATGACATAAGTTCGCATCTAAAAATAAACGGTTTCCTATCAGAAATAATAGACATACACAGGGGAGTACGACAAAGATGTCCTCTTTCAATGACAATCTACGCTCTGCAAGCTGAGGTTTATGCAGGATACATCCGCAAAAATACCGAAATAGGGGAATAACTCTAAACAACAAAGAGACAAAGCTCCAACAATACGCCAACGACACAAACTTTTACCTCTCTTCAGACAACTCTATAAAAGCTCTAGACAACGCTCTAAATGTATACAAACTAGCCACAGGAGCAAAACTAAATACTACCAAATGCCAAGGCCTTTGGCTCGGAATGAACAGATCTTCGATTAAAGAAAATTTCCTCCATTTTTCCTGGCACAGCAACACTCTACAGAGTCTAGGTAGAACCTTCTCAAACACAAGTAACTACATAAACCGTCAATGGGATGAGAGTATTAACATCATTAGCAAAAAAATTGATAGCTGGAAGCGTTTCAAGTTATCCATAAAAGGTAAAACTATCATAATAAATCAAACCCTTTTAAGCAGCTTATGGCATTTAGCCTTCACAATACTCATTACTTCTGACAAAAAAATCAAAATAATTGAACGTAAAAAAGAAAGTTTTCTATGGAATAACAGCACCATAAAAACCCCTACGCAAGCATCAAAACTTCCGATAGACCAGGGAGGTTTAAATATAGTCGACGTCAAGAAAAAACTCGAATCTTTACAGCTGAGCTGGATCTCAAAGTTATATAACAAAAACAAAAACGGCGCCTGGAAAGACTCCGCTTCCTACATATTTAATCAATATTGAAACACTAATCAAGGAAACCTTATCCTTCTCACAACACACTCATATGATTCTTTATAAACTCTATCTCCGTATTACCAACAAACAATGAAAAGTTGGAATAAATTCTACTTAAAACACAATAACCATAAGGATCTCACCATCGAAGAAGTGCTAATGCAACCAATATTTTTTAAGCCATACATACGCAACAAAAAGCAAACTATGAAACCAACTCAAGAATCCATAAATAATAACATAATCATGCTAGGGGACATATCAAAAGTATTTATCCAGGGCTTTCTGGAAAGCCAAGTTATTGGTATAAAACAACGCCTCTTAACAACCATAATAAAGTCATTACAACCCCAATGGAAAAACATGATAAACAACTAAAGTCTCGACTACAACAAAACGTCGTTGTGCATAAGCACCAAAAACAACCGTCGAATACGATTCCTTGACTTAACTCCTAAAGCAATTTACAACACTTCCCTAAATAACAACAATAAAAAGTACACCCAATAAATTTTACAGATGGATGGACATTTTAAACAGTATGAATAATACCTCAACAAATGAATGGGCCCATTTTTTTATATCCATACACAAAAATGAAACAAACAACAAAGCCGATGAAATAAAGTATAAACTAACACATTTTGCACTACCCACCAATACACTGTTTAAAAAAAGAGGCCATTTAACAGACGATCTCCGCCCACAATGTGTGAAAGAATCACAAAACATACAACACATGATGCCAAAGTGTGAAAAAGTTCAACCCTTAGTAAAATACACTTTAGCCCTCATTCACAAAATATACCCATACCTAATACCTTTTAATAAGACTTTAAATCACTCTTCTTCTTTTCTTCAACTTTTGTAACAAAATTTTATATTGGAAAACTAATAACTAACGAAATATTATAAATAATATATTGCAATAGAATGAGGTCGTTCCACGACAAAAAAATTTACCCCAGAAGGACGCTCATGCTGGAATTCCAAGGCAAAATTAAGAGAATTTTGTCTGACAAATTCCAAACTTTTATTATTAATAATGAAAAGATTTCTTTTCTACAAGAATGCAAAAATAACTGGAGTGGAGAAAATAATTGTAATCTAGAAATTAACAAAGTTCTTGTAAATTAAAATGCCCAGATATATTTTTTAGTGAAAATCTCTTTTTTTAAATTTTCTTGTTTGCTTTTTCGTTTTATTTTCTTCGAATTTTAATTTTATTGTTTTTTCGTTTTCGTTTTCGATTTTTTATATAGTGGGTTTTTTATTTTCTTAAGCGTGAGCCCCCTGGGAGTCAATCTTTATATATTTTAATAGTGGAACAGTAGACCACCTTTTATTTTTATTTCTTAACTACTGTAACATTTATTAATACCTCTGCAGAGCAAATTCCCGAGGAGAATAAACTACAATACAATAAGTTAGGCTTCAAAAAAGTTTGTTTTTCGTTTTCGATTTGCTTGGGTCTACTATAAAAAGAAAAAAATTGCCCAATTCATGTTTGCGTTTATAAGAGCTCTTTTCTTAATGCATTTCTTTTTGTTTTTCAAAAAGAAAAGTACTTTAGAAAACTAATTTTGAGCAGAACATTTAATTTAAAAGACAGTATGAAGTTTGACAATATAATAAAAATCACTAATAAATAGAATTACTTCTTTTCATGATAGAGAGTTTCTTAAACGTGACAGAGCTTTATTATTAGTATGATGATAAATAGAAATGATGAAAGTAAAAGCCTACGACACCAGGAGTTCCCAGGCGGTCCCCCATCCAAGTACTACCTTACTCCGACGGTGCTTAACTTTCGTGATCGGACGAGAACGGGTGTATTCACCGTGGTATGGTCGTAGGCTTCAGCTAACCGACTTATATATCTTCTCTATTTAATAGCATATTTATTTCATCTATTAGAACTTAGACACTGGCATTTGCTAACTTGCGCTTACTAAGTAAGTAAATAAGTAATTAAGCAAGTAAGTAAGTAAGAATAGTATCAACAATAGACTAGACTAGAAATTATTGTAGGTAAAAAATTATTTCACACACAGTGTGAAAAAGGTTCAAGTTCATCTTAAAGGTTGTTCGCGACTTGAACACTAACTGCGTGCTCACCAATAAGCGTGTTTAAGTGTTTTAAAGTGTTCTTTCAATGATATTTGCCTTTATTTAGCGAAATAGATGTTTTTTATAACAAAATAGCTTACAAATCGTAATGAAAATGACTTTTTCATATTATAACACCACATTAATAACAAATATTGTTTTTCGTGTTATATAAAGAAAACGAAGATTCACGGAATTTAAACATAAAAAACTAACAGTTCTATTGGGGTTTGGCTCTGTACTTAGTTGGCAATTAGTTTTTGAGAAAAAAATGTCTTATGCTAGAGTTGCAAGTAAAGTAAAGGTTCTACGTGAACGCGTTGTTAAATTTCGTACTTGTTTGGATTACTCTAAAGACAGCAATTCAAAAATATATTTCGAATAAAGCTAAAGAACTAAGCGTAAAAATAGCAGCAAAGATTGGAAAAAGTAAAATTGAAAATATAACTTACCACAGAGATGGTAGATGGATAGCGGTTCTTAAATCAATCAATGACGCTATTAACCTATCGATGGAGCAGATCGAAATAAATAAATGTAAGAAACCAGTTATTTTCAAGCGAAGAGAAGAACAGGGTTTTTTAATAACAATTAAGAGTGACCCTACTGTCACCCATGCTGAACATTCTGATAAACTTGCTCCTTACACCGACACAATCTACTCAATTAAACATACAACATACGACTTCGATCGAACTATTGAGGATGGTCTGAGACTGTTTCGAGTGAAGCTCAACACAATGGTAAAGTTTTTACCACATTATATCGAAATCAGTAGTATAAGATATCTTCTAAACTTTGCTAAAAAAGAGTTTTATTGTAACAACTGCCAAAGAAAACATATACCAAGAGATGCATGTGTTCCATGGACAAACAAAGATGAGATAAATAGAAAAACTACAGTCTAAAAACCTTTTAAAGTTACGTTCGGTCAGAGTGTCTTCGATAATAATAGCAAAACACCCGTTTTTAATTTTATTCCACCCTCACAAAAACCAGCACTATTTACGACAACGCCAAGAGTTGAGGTAAAAACTCAATATATTCATTTTGACAATAGATCAAACAAAGTCGTTTGACAAAGTCGATCGCGCGTTTCTGCTGCAGGTTCTCCAAAAATTCAATCTCGGAGAAAATTTTGTATCTTTCATTAACACCTTGTATTCAGAACTTTCGGCAAATGTTCTGAATTGCGGCTTCCTGTCTACCTCCTTTCTTACGGGAAGGGGAGTTAGACAAGGAGACCCTCTTTCTCTTTTGCTGTACGTTTTTGTTGCTGAAGCTTTGGCTTTGGTGATCAGAGCGGATAGCAGAATAGAGGGTTTTCCTCTGCCGGGAACACGGAAACCTCTAAAACTACAGCAGTACGCAGACGATTCGAACTTTTTTGCTAAGGACGTAAAATGTGTCCGCTATTTCTTTGAAAACCTAAAACTATTCGAAAAAGCAAGTGGTTCAGTGATCAACGCCTTAAAAACCAAGGATCTTGCTCTTGGGGGTTTTGATCCTGAAATTTACACACAATTGGACAACATAGAGTGGAACAATGACCCAGGTTTCAAAGTTTTAGGTGTCACTTTTTACACCAGACTGAGCGATACTGCCAATTTCAACTGGCAAATAGCTCTTAACAAAATAGAGAAAAGGTTAAAGTTTCTGGGACTGCGTACTTAGTTACTTAGGGGAAAGACTAATCTGATAAATACGCTAGCAATGTCAAAAGTGTGGTTTTTACCAAACGTTTTGCCCACTCCCGAATGGGTAATAGAGCGTTTGCATCGAGCCATTTTCGAAAATCTGTGGCAAAAGACCAATTTCAACCCGGTTAAACAAGAGACACTTTTCTATCCCGTCAAAAACAGGGGTCTCGGAATTTTATCATATTACTGCTGTTGAGAGTCACTCAAACCGTTATGAGTCAAGCCATTATGAGTGAAACTGCGGCCGTGGCGCAGTGGTTAGAGCGCTTGCTTTATAAGCAAAAGATTCAGGTTCAAAACGAGCCTTTGACATATTTTCGCGTCACGGTAAGGAAGGTGGCCTGAACTTTCTGGTTAAATGCACATCCGCGGTGCTCTGTGACAAGACCGTTAGGTCTTCTTAAGGCACCTAAATAACAGTATTGAAAAAAAAAAAAAAAAAAAAAATATGGAACAGCAGATGCCACCATATGTTTGACAAATCAAATATTGACCCAACGGCAGTGATCAGGATAATTACCAGAAACATCAGGAATATTATTACTTTAAAATATAATTATTATGTCCGTAGAAATACTACAGACATTTTCTGTCAACTTTTTTGTATTAAAAACGTTTTTTGTGAAATAGAGAACGGAAACCTGAAACTAAACATATGAGCAAAACTAACACAATGGCTCGTAGAAAGAACTAAATGTTTAGTTAAGTGTTCCCGTGACCTTTATAATTTTTTACAACAAAATTATTGTTATATATGATTAGACAATCACTGCCAGCCCTTAGTTTATGAGATATAGTTTATTATTTGAATTTTTTTCTGTAGATTTCGTAACGTGACGATTTGTGTAGAAGTCCTGTAATTTTCTTAGTACTAATTAATAAAATCTTTCTTTACTAAATATACTTAAATAATCTTAACCAACTTCATTATCAACCTTTTTCCATATTTTCGATTTCTTTCCGCACATAGGCTCAAAAAAACAAAACAAAATACACAAAAAAATATAAAAATAAAAATAGAAAAAAATAAAAAAATAAAAAACACAAACAAAAAAATAAAAAATAAAAAAATAAAAATTCAAAAATGTATATAAATATGAAAACACGAATATATTTTTAAAATATTGGCATTTAAACTGATGATTATTTTAGAATAGAATAAAGTAAATTTAATGTAAAAAAGACGCTTTTATTCTTTTGCTTTCTTTTAATATAAAAGTCATAAAAATATTTATAAATAGAAAAACATATAAAGTAAACGATTTGTAAACTTATTGTAAATATGCGTATTTATTATGCAGAGATAGTAAAGACATTTTGTAAATATTTATTATTTTGTAATAAAAAAAAAAAAAAAAAAAGAGGTTCTACGTTAACGCGTTGTTGAATTTCGTAGTCGTTTGGATTACTCTAAAGTCAGCAATTCTAAATATATATCAGAGAAAGCCAAGGAACTTAGCGACAAAATAGCAGCAAAGATTGGAAAGAGCAAAATTTGAAAATATGACTTACCACAGAGATGGTAGATGAATAGCGGTTTTTAAATCAATCAATGACGCTAATAATCTTTCGATGGAGCATATTGAAATAAATGAATGCGAGAAACCAGTTATTTTAAAGCGTAAAGAAGAACAATGTTTTTTTAATAACAATCAAGTGTGACCCTACTGTCACCCATGCTGAACTTTCTGATAAACTTGCTCCTTACACCGATACAATCTACTCAATTAAGCATACAACATACGACTTCGATCGAGCTATCGAGGATTGTCGGAGACTATTTCGAGTGGAGCTAAACACAATGGTAAAGTTTATACCACACTATATCGAAATCAACGGTATGAGAATTGTTCTCAACTTTGCTGGAAAAGAGTTTTTTGTAACAACTGCCAAAGCAAACATATACCAAAGAGGCATATGTTCCACCGACAAACAAAGATGAAATAAATAAGAAAACTACAGTCGAAAAACCTTTTGAAGATACGTTCGGTCAGAGTGTCTTAGATAATAATAGCAAAACACCCGTTTTTAATTTTATTTCAAGAGGTGAGGTAAAAAACTCAATTTATTCCGTAAACAAAAATAATTCTATTATTAGTTTATAAAACCATCTTGACTTGAGTTTACCGGAAGACGTAAAAATGAAAATAAGAAATATACAGCATGAAAATGAAAAATCCTTCGATGAGGTACGACGTTTGGAAAAAAGAAAAGTCAAAAAGTACGCATCCGATCGAAAATTTTGTTGTAGTTAGAGATTCTTTTTTGGTTTCTAAATCAAAAACTAGTGCGAGAAAGCTGAAGAAAAAAGTAGAATTAATTGCGAAAAATGACGTTGAGGAGGGAGAAATATCTAGCGATGATAGTTTTAAAAACAATGACGAGGACGATGTTTCAATGGACCAAGCAAGCGATCGCAAAAGAACTCACCTAGAGACGCCGATTAAACTTAAACAAAAAAAAAGTATACGAGGAAAACGAAAAGGCATACTAAAACTAAAATGGCAGAAGTAGTTGATAAAACTTTGTTGGTATGCATTCGTTTTTATTATTACTTTTTACTAGTTTTTTCTTAAACTTTATTATTTTTTTTTTGCGCAAGTTTTGATTTTGGTATTAATAATATTGAGGTCAATCTTTTCGAAAGCTTTGTCCTGATTACGGAGAGTATTAAAAATTGGTATTTTTATTTTTAATTTTTACTAAAAGTTCAAAATGGAAAGTTTAAGTTTTTTAACTTCAAATGTTAATGGTCTGAGAAATGCGGAAAGCGGCGGACGATTACTAACTCATATAAAAACAAACCATATGATTTATTTCTCCTACAGGAAACGCATATAACTAATGATCTTTTAAATAATTTTAAAAGCGAGTGGGAAGGAGATATTTATTTCTCATTAGGAACAAATAAAATAGGCGGAACAGCGATATTATGCAAAATGCGATTTGAAAACGTGATTTTTCCTGGTCACGACCAAAATGAAAGTTATAATTATGTAGCTTGAAGCATTAATAATGCTAACTATTTAATAATTAACATTTACGCGCCATCTGGCAGAAACATGCAGTTATTAAGAAAAAACTTTTTTCGTGAGTTGATAAATGTCTTCCGGAATAAAAATTTAAACGATTTTCAAATTTTAATGGGAGAAGATTTTAACGAAACTATGTCTGAAATTGACAGATACCTAGCGCTTTATCAAAATTATTCTAGATCTATTAACACGTTAAAAACTTTGTTAAACCTTTTGCAAATAGAAGATACCTGGAGAATTTTTAATCCTAATATAGCAGAATATACGTTTGCTGCATCTAACGGAGTGTCCCATTCTTGACTTGACCGCCTATACATAAGCAAAATAGTTAGACAAAAAGTAAAAACATTTTTAGAACCAACAATTCTAACTGACCATTATAATGCCCAAATAGTAATATTGAAAATAAATGATTTTAAATTTGGAAAGGGATGTTGCATTTTGAACAACAAACTACTATTAAATGATGAATTTAATGTAATTGTAAAAGAAACGTGGCGAGAATGGGAAAACCAAAAATGTAACTTTATTAACATAAAAGATCGGTGGGAATGCGGAAAAGAAAATAATAAAAAAGTCGCGCAGCGCTTGGGAAAAAAACAAAATCAAATAAAAAAGAAAAAAGAGTTTGAACTTTTAAAATCTTTAAGAAACGCTTTTGAAAAAATGTATTTGAATGAAAACATGAAAATAATAGACAGTGATAAAAAGAAAATTAGAACATTTGGAAAAGAAAAAGCAGAAGGAGCGGCAATAAGGGCGAGAATCCAATGGAGACTGGAAGGGGAAAAATGCTCTAAATTTTTTTTTTGGTTTAGAGAAACAAAAACTTTTTAAACGGTTTGTTTCGGAAATGAATAACAAAAGAAGCTAAACAATTACTAAGCCGGAGGAGATTCTTTTCGAATTTTATTATTTTTATGAAAAATTCTATAAATTGAAAATAAAAGATAGCGATTCTTAAGAGTTTTTATTAAGCAATGCTAAAGTTAAAAAGTGACAGCGCGAAAAAAATCTCTTTTGACAAAAAAAATCTCCGAGTCAAAATTAAAACACCTTTGTCTCAAATGAAAAATAATAAGTCGCCTTGGTCATACGGTCTAACAGTAGAATATTATAAAACCTTTTCTGACTGGATAAGTAAAGATCTTACAGCAGCACTAAATAAAGCTTTAGGCGCAGGCGATATGACTCCTACACAAGGGAGGCGTTAATTACATGCAATTTTGAAAATAGGAAACAAAAACGACATTAGGAATTGGAGACCAATTTCACTGACTATTCTCGATTATAAAATACTAACAAAAACAATCGCCAACAGATTGGCAAATATATTACCGAATATAATAAATAGCAATCAAACAGCGTGCATTAAAAATAGAACTATGAATAACAACATAAGTTTTTCTAGGGACATAATAAGCATTGCCAATGCAGAAAATTTAGATGCGTGCATTCTCTCCATAGATCAGGTGAAAGCTTTCGACCGAATTGACAGATCATTTTTATTTAAAAGTCTTGAACGTTTTGGTTTTGATAAGGTTTTTGTAAATCAGATAAATACAATTTATAATAAAATAAACGCTAAAGTAAAAATAAACGGAGAACTTTCGCAAGTTATAGATATTATGAGAGGAGTAAGGCAAGGTTGCCCCTTATCCATGATTTTATACATCATTCAAGCAGATATATTTTCAACATATGTAAGACAAAACAAAAACATAAAAGGAATAACTATAGGCAAAAAAGAAACAAAAGTTTAACAATATGCCGACGATACTAATTTCTATTTAAGCGGTGATACTTCTATTGTTAATATAGGTATAGCCCTAAACCTTAATTATAGAGCGACAAAGCACAAAAATTAACTTAGCAATATGTCAGGGAATTTGGTTGCGAAAAAATAGATTCGCAGAAGAGAAACGTTTTCAAAACTTTACCTGGCACAAAAAATCATTCAAAAGTCTCGGGGTACTTTTCTGCAACACAGGATAATTTACTTACGAAATGAATTGGAAGCACAATTTCTTGAAAGGAGAGCACTTTAAAGAAATGGGAAAAATATAAATTATCCCTAAAAGGCAAAAAACTAATAGTTAATACAATGGTAGTTCCCTAAGTTTTTCACATGGCTTTTGTTGTTCCTATTCCCGGTAAAAACGTTTTACCTAGAATAGAGTCAAAAATAAACAACTTTATCTGGGGTGATAAAGTTTTAAGGCTTAGTAAAGAAAAAACACAACAAAAATTAAAAAACGGCGGTCTTGGAGTGGTTAACCTCACGAGCAAACTCAAAGCAATGGGTTTCAAAACTTCATAACGAAACATTAGAAGGCCCGTGGAAAGAAGCCATGTTACACATACTCAATTCTAATAGAAATATAAAATTAAAGAAGTACATTTTTGAAACAACTCCAACACGAATTAGGGTATTACCGCCATTTTATCGACAGTTATTGTTGAATTTTCGTAAAATTAAACAAGATAACAGAGTGCCCGTCGTTGAAATAGAAGAATTACTTAGTCAGCCGCTGTTTTTTAATAACAACATTAAAGACAGTGAAAATATATTTTTGAGGCCGGAAAAGATGCACATCAAAAATGATATTGTTCTTGTGGCGGATATAGCAAAAGTTTTTCAGCCAGGATTTTTAAGTCCGTTATCAATAGGTTTGACTGAGATCCAAATGAACAATATTATAAAAGCACTACCAAAAAATTGGATAAACAAAATATTTAACGAAGGACAAAAATATGATTTTAAAAAAGCGCCTTTTTTAAAATCATATTTTTGTCCTTCGAAAAAAGAAAAGTATGAGTACAAAAGACTCACAGTCTCCAAACTTTATAAAATTCAAAACAAAACGAAAAAAATTGTAGCTTATAAGTTTAATCATGGTCTTATAAGAGATGGACGTGCAACGTTATTGTTTTTTTTTGCGAGCCATGCTAGTTGCACATTGTTATGAATCTATTGTTTTAAACAATAGAAATTTTATTCTCCTAGAGTCTGTCGGATCCGTCGAAATTATTTGGTTTTGTCTAACAAGTCAAAACAACTTCTTTTTATTTAAAGATGACAGCAATTAAACCAAATTTGAAGCTCAATTTTATAGAGATGGACGTTCTTAATATTTTATGAAATAACGCGGATAATGATATAGAAATTGTTGTGGAAGAAAATCTGTCTGACATATTTTTAGAAGATTTTATTATACCAGAAATGCCGTCTATCGCTCAAACATCTCAATCATCATTGCTTCTTTGTTTTAGGTTCTGCCTAAAAAGTTACAGAAAGTTATATTTTTTCGAAAAACACTGAGCTGTATGCCAATGTCTAACAACAGCTACAGTACAAACAAAAGAGACACCAGGTGTGTGTATTTTTCTCTGGTTAATGTTCATATTAAATATATTTTTCTTTATAATATTAGCTATAAGTGTAAGTAGTAGCTTAGCTAATATATATCTAAAATTACATTTCATTACAGTTGTTTTTGTTTCTATTCTTTTTGTCGTATATTTTTGTTATTTTTTAGATCGTATTCTATCACCAGATTTACGTAACATCTTAAAACAAGAGTGTCTAGACTTTGTATGGTATTCAGTCAGTGAGGCAGCAACACACAAGATAGTTAATTTGGCTGCAGATTCCTCCAAAACACCAGGAAATTTATGTGCTGATCTTGCTTTATCGATGATGAAACAGAGATATAATATATATATTTATTAGAGTTCAGTGAAAATTTTAAACCAGCATCTAATTATGATTCTGCAATTGAGTTGTGTAACTGGCTCTGGTAGAGAAAAACTACCTTAATTGATTAATGCTTTATGTTTGAACTCTAAGTTGAAAGATATCTGGAATATTTTATTAGTCTCAGGTGGATTAGTAGCATTTTTAGCAGGAAAACACCTGCTATACCATTTTATAATAACTAGAGTTTATGAGAAACACTTTATATGTAGAAATAACCAGCTGAGCATTCAATCACAGAAAATCTTGCATTCACTTCTCAAGAAGAAAAGACTTTTCGATATGTATCTGACTTTATAGTATTTTCTTCGGCAAATCGTTACAAAGACCAAAATAATCAATGAGCAAAAATTATTTTTAAATTACTAGAATCTTGGAGGGAGAAATCAGATTAAGGTATGGTGTGTACAAATATTATGACTATACCAATACATGGACTGAAAAAATAAATAGAGGAGATTTGTTTTGTGTGAATACAGAATTTTATTTATTTATTTATAGAATAGAAAGGGTAGCTCGTGAAATTTAAACAAGTCACTATTGACAACTTACGAAGGTGAAGATCTACAAGATGTTATAATGACAATGTTACAGCAGAGCCAGCTCATTGACTCCATTTGGACATCACTTACTTGAGACCTTAAAGTTGAGGAATTGAGAGGAATTTAAAAGGAGGTTATATTTAAAAAGTGGATAAATTTAAGGGCACAATTGTTTGTTGATGCATGGATACAGATAGCCAAAAGAAAGAGAAATAATATATCAAGTAAAAGTGAGCCGTTCTTACGGAAAACTCTTAATAGAAAAAAAAGGCAACAAGTAATTGACTTTTTGAAAAGAATTTGTATTATATTGTTGAATATTGTACATTGAACAAGCAAGACGTTTTTATAAAGCCAAAAAGTTATTTCGTATTAGATTTTATATATATATACTCGATATATTTATTATGGCAGTTACAATCGATCAAATAGAGAAAATGATGAAAAAAATGTTTAAGGAGTTTAAAAAAGAAACTGAAAGCATGATAAAACAACAAGAAAAGAATGTGTTAAGCAATATAAGTAGTAGCACAAAAATATTATACGAGCGAAGTTTATAACAACAAGCGCAATTCAATGTAACGAATCAGCATTTATTAAAGTTAGAGGCAAACTAAGAGAACTGGAAGATCGATCACGGCGGAACAATCTGAGAATTGACGGAGTTAAAGAAAACAATGGGGAAAGCCTGGAAGACAGCGAAATGAAGGTAAATAAAATTTTCGAAAATTATTTAGGTCTAAAAGGCATTAAAATAGAAAGGGCACACAGAACTGGCCAAAAAAACTCAGTTAAACCAAGAACAATAATAATAAAATTTCTGGACTTTAAGGATAAAATCGATATTCTTAAAAAGACCACTTATCTTAAAGGTAAAAATATCTAAATAAATGAAGATTTTTGCGCTGAGACAGTGCAAATTAGGAAGAATCTACGAGAACAGATGAAAATCGAACGAGCGGCAGGAAAGTTTGCAACCATCTCGTATGATAAGCTGATCATACGCGATTCAAAGAAAAGTAATAATTTAATAGCCTAGTATTTTAATTTTTTAATATCTTCTTTCGTGATTACGAAATTATTTTATTATTTTTTCTTTTCAAAATGGATGACAACTTTTTATTTAATTTTAATAAGGAAAATAGCAGCTTTGATGACTATTTCAATAAAAAAAACATTTTAAGTGAATACTATTCAGTCCGTGAATCTACTCACTTTTTTTGTAAAAGAATAAATAATTTTTATAATTATAAATCTAAACATTGGAAGTATTAATTAAAACTTTGATAATCTAAAACTATTATTGCAGGATCTAAACCACGATTTTAAAATAATTAGTCTCACGGAAACGTGGTTAAAAAGCAATGAAAAAATTTGTAAATATGAATTAAATAACTACGTATCAATTCACCAATCTCGTGAAACCCACGTTGGTGGCGGTGTAAGTATCTTTATTCACAAATCTATTAACTTTATATTGCGTAATTACGTCTATGTTAATGATACAGATTGTGAGTCGTTGTGCATCGAAATAACAAATAAAGCAACCAAAAATATTATCATTAATTCTATTTATAGAAAGCCAGGTGGGAATTTTAAAATATTAAAATCTTATTTAAGCAACACTAACATAACAAAGAAACACGTTTACTTAACTGGTGACTACAATATAAACTTGTTAAATCATTCTTCAAATGTAAATGTTCAATATTTTTTAAATACCTTAATTCAACATGATATAATTCCAACAATAAGCAAATCAACCAGAATAACTAACACTTCATCAACATTACTTGATAATATATTTACTAATAATATTTGTAATTGCCTCCTAGAATCTGGTATAATCAAATTTGACATAGCAGATCATTTCCCAATATTCTTAATTACAAATAATATAACTAATAATCATTCTGCTTTAAAATTTACAATCCAAATGCGACAGATCAATGAAAACTCCTTGTTGCACTTTCGAAATCTCTTATCAGAGAAAATTGATTGGGACCTTATATTACAATCACAAGAGGCAAATAAGGCGTATGATCTTTTTTTGGCGCAGTTTTGTAAATATTACGATTTGGCATTTCCACTAAAAAAAATAGGTATAAATTCAAAATCACTTTTAAGTCCTTGGATGACCAAAAGTTTACTTAAATCATCTTAGAGAAATCAAAAACTTTATGAAAAATATCTAAAACATAAATCATTCACAAATGAAATAAATTACAAAAATTATAAAAGTTTATTTGAAAAAACAAAGAAACACTCTAAAAGAATTTATTATGCTAAGATGCTAAAAAACAAAAAAGGAAACACTCAAAAAAACTTGAGTTTTTTGAGTGTTTCCTTATTTACCAATTATCTGGTTAATGTGATTAACCAGATAATTGGTAAAAAAAGATGTTCTAACAATAATTTGCCACAAAAACTCATAATTGATGGGGAAATGATCAGTAATAAAGAAACCATCGTTGAAAAGCTCAACGACTATTTCCTTAAAGTTGGCCCAAATTTAGCAAGTAAAATCCCAAAAAACACCACAAATTTCAAATCCTATATAAAACCAACCAATATATCTATGAAAGAAGTTAGTTTAAATATAACTGAGGTGCGTAATGCGTACAACAGTCTGAAAAATAAAAAATCCGCTGGCATTGATCAAATTAGCGTGAACGTAGATAAAGCAATCTTCGATATCATAGAACCATCTTTGTTTTATATTTTTAACCTTTCAATACAATCCGGTATTGTACCGAAGAAATTAAAAATTGCTAAAATATCACCTATTTTTAAAACTGGCGATAACACAATTATGTCAAATTATAGACCTATTTCTGTCTTACCATGCTTTTCAAAATTGTTAGAACGTATTATGTATGATAAGCTTAATAAATATTTAACCAAAAACAAAATACCGTACAATAAACAATTTGGATTCAAAAAAAAATATTCAACGGATCATGCAGTAATCGAAAATTACCTGTCAAACAAGAAACAATACATAGTGTATAAAGAAAATGAAACAGGAAACAAAGTTATAACTTGTGGTGTTTCCCAGGGATCCATCCTAGGACCACTATTATTCTTGTTGTACATTAACGATTTATATTTAGCTTCAAAGACTTTAAATCTTATTTTGTTTGCTGACGACTCTAATCTTTTTTACTCAAATAAAAATATAAAAGATCTTTTTAAAATATTTAATGAAGAACTAATAAAAGTTAATGATTGGATTATTTGTAATAAACTTTCATTAAATGTACTGAAAACTAAATTTTTGTTGTTTCATAAACCTAGTAAGAGTGATCACCTCCCTCTAAAATTACCCAATCTCTTTATGAATAATTCAGTTATTAAAAGAGAATCAAATGTAAACTTCCTGAGAATAATATAAGATGAAAATATATCATGGAAAACTCATATTAAATCTATTGAAAATAAAATTTCCAAAAATATTTCTGTTCTATATAGAGTTAAACCATTTCTTAATATCAAGTCTTTAAAAATTATATATTTTTCATTTGTCCATAGTTATCTATCCTATTGCAATATTGCATGGGGAAGTAGCAACTATGGAAAGGTTAAAAAAATTTATAGTAAACAAAAAATTGCATGCAAAATTGTTTTTGACGTTAAGAGTGCTCATGGAGAGCCTTTCTTAATGGAACTTAATGCACTCAATGTTTATAAACTTAATATATATCAAGTTATGCTGTTCATGTTTAAATCTAAACATGGTTTGTCGCCTAATATATTTCACTCTTACTTTACTAAAATTTCTCAACCACAAATTGATAACCACAAATTTCTCAACCACAAATTGATAACCACAAATTTTTCAACCACAAATTGATAACCACAAGTACCCCACAAATTTTTCAAATGATAATTTTGTAGTTCCAATATTCTATTTCAAACTCAGTTCATTCCAAATTCAATATCGTGGAGCATTTCTATGGAATGAATTTTTTCAAAAAATTAATAAAAATAACATTCTTCAAAACATATCTTTTGAACAATTCAAAATAGTATGTAAACGTTTCTTATTAGGAAAAAATTTCGATCTAAAATATTTATTTTAAAATTTGATTATAAAATAATAAAAAAATATATAAACTGAAAAGGTTTTCATCTACTTTTTTTGTTTGTTTTCCTTTTGTGAAAAAGTCATAACTTATTATTATTTTTTTTTTGATCTTCCGACTTATATTTTTCATTTAAATATGTTGTTATTGAAAACTTATGCTATTTTAATGTCTTATTATAAGTTTAATAATATCTTTGTAGAAGTATATATATATATATATATATATATATATATATATATATACTTTTATGTTTAAAGTTTTTAAATTGTAATATTAACTGACAGCTTCAATGTTAACGGGGCTCGGTGATAAGACAGTATGTCTTCTTCTTGCTCCGGCCATTTATTATATATGTAAACGATTTTTCTCATTGTATATAGTATTATACGGCAAAATAAAATTGAAAATATATATATATATATGTATATATATATATATGTATATATATATATATATATATATATATATATATATATATATATATATATATATATATATATATATATATATATATATATATATATATAGGGGAAAGGCGCCTATGATGGCATATTTCCTTCCATATGGTTTTATTTCCTTTTTATATTTAAGATTGTGATTTTATTATTAACTGTGCAGAAATGAAATTTTCATGTATTTTATATTTAAGTTTTGTGCATTTAGTGGAATAGTTACTTTAATTTTATCTTTTGAACAAAGCAGACACAGCTTGTTTTAATGAAAATGATGACTTTTACCCATGATGGCATACTGACGAGTTGGGGGTGTTGAAATATTGACGAGTTGGGAAAACCTTTTTTTTTTATAAGAAAAACTTAATTTTAAATAAAGTTAAAAGAAAGCAATGCTCCAAAATTTTTCTTTTGGTCCAAAAAACACGTAAAACGCAATATATCCTATGCGCATGCGCAAAGTTTTACAATGCTGGTGTGTAGCATGAAATGGTAAATTAGGATGGTTTCCAGTAATTTCTGGCTTTTCTGAGGGAAGACTCTATGGTTAAATGAAATCATTACGTTACCCTCGATCCTAACTAGCCCCATCCTCCCCTATGCCATCATAGGAGCAGTGGTTGCCTATGATGGCACACTTGTGCTTTTTTTTACAATAAGAATAACTAATAAAAAAATATAACTGATGAAAACTCCCAGGGTAATTATTGTTCTAGATGTAACAAGGAATGTATCCATATCAAAACTTTTATTATTGGTCTTTAGGATACTGAATAATGAAGCTTCAAAGGTAAGTATGCCATCATAGGCGCTTTTCCCTTATATATATATATAAAATGTATATATATATGTATTCACCATCTGTCACAATCATAAGATAAAATGCTAATATATTATACAGGGGTATTGTGTTGTTTGTAATTGTGTTGTATTTGTATTGTAAATGTATGCACATGGATACTTTTAAGTTGTTTCTTAAGCTTTATAAAATTATTAATTTTTAAAAAGCTTGAACAACAAACAAACAAAACATTTATGTGCGTAAACGATTACACGTCTGTACAGTTTTAGCTAATTGAAACACTTTAATTTTTGTCTTCTTTCCACTAGGGCTACATGGATAACAGATACGTAAAAAAAAAAGTTTTTTTTTAATAATCAAGATACAACGGTTACAAAAGTTTAAGTGCAGCTAAAAGAATACCTTAATGCTTAAAGTACTTAAGTTATAAAATAACAAAATAGAGAAAATTTAATTTTCCAGAATAATATTTGGTACGTAAAAGTTGACGATTTGAAAATAGATTGGTTAAAAAAGGTACTTATTTTATTTGCGTAATCATTTAACTCTTAGAAAAAAGTGCTTAAGGGGGAAGTACCCCATAAATTAAGTTAAAATTGAAAAAAAAATTTTTGTTTCCGAAGCAAAAATTAATGAAAAACACAATGAAATAAAGAGATTTTGTAAACAATATCAGGAAAATGGAGTAATTTAAATTTTTTGAACCATACTCATTAAGTTTAACCATAGAAACGTATATAGCAACGATAAAGCTTCTGCTTATTTCAGAGGCTTGCATAAAGTTATAAATCTGCTTATAAAATAGGCTTTATCTACTTTGTTTTTACTTTGTTTATCTACTATGCTTAAATTAAATTTGACTAGATTGCCTCTATTATTTTAGATTTTAAACATTCCTAAAATGCAAATATTTACCTTGTAATGAGTTGTTAAGTGTAATAAGAACATATTTTATCAAATTTTAACAAAAATTAGGCTCAATTATGGAAGAAAAGATCAAGCAAAGACCTAGAGTTACTGGAAAGAAAAGAGTTTTTTATGGCAACCAACTCATTTTATCATCACCACCATCATTGACAAACTCAAAAAACTATTCAGACAATAATACTTCAAGATCAGCCTGCAAGATTGAATATATTAAAAATGATATTCCAAATATAAATGATGAGAAAATAAAGGGTTATAGAATAATTGATGTTCAATTTTTAAGCACTTTTTTGAAATCTTTATGCTGTCCACAGTGTATTAACGATAATAGCGATAATAGCTTGGTATCGAAAGAAAACTCTGTGAAAAAAAGGATATGCTTTGAATTTAATAGCTTGCTGCAGTGTTTGTGGATATAGAAAAGATTTCTATACATCTTAAGTTTGTAACCACACTCATGATATTAATCTTCGTATTGTATATAGCATGAGATCAACTGGGCAAGGGTATTCAGGGCTTGAAAAGTTTTCTGCATTAATGAACCTAGCAAGTGCGATAAGTAAAAAAAATTACAATGGTTCTGTAAAGCTTATTACTGATGCTGTTACTACAGTTGCTAAAGAAACAATGCTTCAGGGTCCAAAGAAATAAAAGGTAATAGCAACGACATTGTTGACACTGGAGTTTCAACTGATGAAACTTGGCAACGTAGAGGATACAGTTTACTAAACCGATTTGTGACAACATTGTTGATGGATAAAAGTGTTAGATGTTGAGCTAATGAGTAGACTTGGTAAGCCATGTCAACTATGCGAAGATTTAAAATCTAAGAATTCAGAGAGCTATAAAAACTGGTACAAATCTTATAATTGTAACGTAAATTGTTTTGGCTCAGCAGAAAGAATGGAAGTGACTGGTGCCAAACGCATATTTATCAAAGATCTGTCAAAGAATACAGATTGCAGTATATAAATTTTATGGAGATGGTAACAGTAAAAGTTATCCGGCTGTGAAATTTATTTATCCTGGTGGTGAAAATTTATAATGTGTTGGGCATGTTCAGAAACGAGTTGGGACACGTTTAAGAAAATAAAACAACAACATGAAAAACCTCTCTGGCAGTGGAAAATTAACAGTTTTATTGATATGCTTCAAAACTATTATGGGATTGCGGTAAGAAGTAATAAAAACAATCTTCAAGGCATGAAAAAATCCATTCCTGCTACACTTTTTCATGCTGCCTCATCAAAGGAAAATAACTGGCACACTCACTGTCCACTTGGTGCAGATATCAGAAAGAAAGAGCAACAGGCAAATCAACGTACAATCCAGGTGCAGGACTTCCTCTATCAATTATAAAACATTTAAAACCAATATATGCAGATTTAAGTGAGGAGTCTTTGTTGAGTAAACGTTTGCATGGGCAGACACAAAATCAAAACGAAAGTCTAAATGCAATGATTTGGGATCGAATCCCAAAAACAAAGTATGTCAGCCTAACACAGTTAAAATTTGGAACATACGATGCTGTATGAGAAAAAGTTCTCTTTTAATTTATAAATAGTTAAACATGACACCTGGGAAATATACATCAAGTTTGTGCGATAATCAAAATCGAAGACGTATTTATATAGCTGGATATAAAAATCATTGGAGTCATCCAAGAAGCGGCGAAAGATTTTACGAGGGTTGTCAAAAGCATCAAAAGACAAATGTGAAAACATTGAAGGAAGTCAGTATGCTCCTGGGTCATTCTGAAACTTTATTTTAAACATAATGTAGATATATTATATATTTTTTGTAAAATTGAATTTTTTTTCTTTCTGTTTTTGCGTTTTTCTCAAAACAAGGTTTTTAAATGCCCCGGCTGTGATAACTTTGGAACCGCTTGGTGTTTAATGATGAAATTTTCAGTACTTGTCCTATTTTATACCTTCTGTGATTTGAACTTCTACTTTTATGAAATACTTGACAGAACACGTTCTACATCTATTTCAGTTGCCTAATTTTGACCAAATTTTATTAAACGACAATATATTTGCCCTCTGAAGAACTGTCATATTTTTCATAAAATTATAGGTTCAGATCACAGTTCAAAGGGAATTGCAATATGAAAGTTTGAATATATGTAGTTCTTCAGATAAGTTAGCCGGGTCATTAACTTTTTTTTGGTTATTTTTTCAATATTTTCTTGGTTACTATGGCAACAAAACACAACTTAAAAAAAAATTTATTCTGATATATAAAACTTTGACATAATATATTGTTTAAAATCAATTTTACTGTTTGAACATGAGTTTTAACATTTTTGGGGTACTTATCAAGATATATGAAATGTATTTGAATGGTCAATTCGGACAACCTTTCGATACCAATTTACTGCGGAGTAAGAAAGCATGTAAATAAACGTATTCCAAATAATGCGTCATGTTTTCGGCCTTTTACGAGGTATATCCACGTCATGAACATCCAGTTTCAATATTTCTTTGTCTCTACCTCGTGTGTTTCCATTCATAACTTGGATTAATCCATCGCCCTTAACATTCAAACCCAACACATTTCGATTGAATTCTTCCAGAGTAGGGTTTTCGTTACAACCTCCTTTTCTTTGTTGCTTTAAAAAATACTCTTCTATCGGGTCTTGTGTAAATTTTTCAGACAGCAAAAATGTGTTATACATGTTCTTTATTTTGTTTTTCGGTATGTTTTTAATTTTGTTATAGACGAAATACAATAATAGCTCTTTTGAGCCAACATAATATTTGGTTATTCATTTCAAGGTGTTGCTCTGAATAAAAACTATATTTAAAACTATTAAACTAAATAAAAAATTCTAACTATATGTAAATAGAAAAAATTTAACTATTAAAAGCGTTTATGCTCAAGTTTAAACTGACTATGACACCAATATTTGTTGAAGGCTATTATCAATTAAATACAAACTGTATTTATAGCAAGTCATCCAGCTAATACATATTCTCATCCTATAGTGCTTTTTAAAATGCTTAGTTATAATTTTAATGAATTACCTGTACTGCCAGGTTTACTCTCATTCTGAATTGTGGTGTTAAGTGTATATGCTCATCTCGAAGCTTGTGTCCCATTTGTAGCCCTGGGGCGGCTCGTAAAAGATCCAAGATCACATTCATACAGGGTCATAATTTGGTGCCAGCCCAATTCTTGTCCTTGATACTAAAATTTAAAGAAATTAAATAATTTCAATTAAACAACCACCATCAATGTTTATCAATCAATATTATTAATAAGAATGTTGAAAATTCAACTAACAAAACTTAATAATTCACTAATAAATATGATAAAGAATGATAGGCAAGTAAAGAACAATATTTTAATTTCAAATGGGATACCATTAAATTTTTGGACTTTTTATTCCAATGTGAATTTTCTAAGTTATTTCTTGTAGTCTTGATTAAGTGAGGTACATCACAGAAGAAGTAAATTTTTCTTTCTACAAGAAAATAAAGTTTGTACGACTCTAACTTTTGTATAAAAATCAAAGAATGCAATAGAGATCATTTACTTAACTGCTTTAGTATATTTATAACTAGATATATAATAGATATATAAGATATATTTATAACTAGATATATAATAGATAAATAATACAAAATATCAAGAATAGTTTTGTAGCTACCTGGAGCACAATGGTTCCATGTCCAGTGAACTACTCCATCTACTATATTTTGCTGCAGTCTTCCAATTTATGAATGTTGTGGAACTTTCTATTTGGGCTCGCTCCATCAGATACTATAGCCCTTGCTTTAAGTCCAATGGATTCCAATATCATTATAGCATTCCATGCGCAAGTGTATATTTGATCACTATTGAATCCTTCTGAGGCAAAATGCCAAAAACAATAACATAAGGATGAAAAAATTCCTCTAACCATAAATACGATAACATACTGTGCAAGATTTAATTCAGAATCACTTCCTTCTTTATCACTGCCACATCTTCTTCCAAATTCATTTAGAGCATCATTAATAGATCCCATCTCTGTAAAACCTACCAATTTTCCAGTTGTTTTGCAAAAGACAAAACCACTTTTAATTTTCATTTCATCAAAAATCAAGCTTACATTTTCCTTACACTCTTTCATGTTGTTAGCTTTCAATGTTTCAATAAGACCTCTAATTATATCAACATTAAAACCACAACCAGGATCTGTGAAATTAATGTACTTCAAAAAAGTATTTTTGCATTGTAAAAATAAAAATGGTGAATTACGTATGTGTTGATATGTACCAGGACTTTTAAGGTATATGCTAAGACACCATCTTATTATTAATGGATGCCAAACCATACTCTTACCACTTTTTTATGACAATAAAATATTTCAAAAGGAATATCTGACTGACTATTAATAATCTCCTTTAAAAATATATTTATTTTAAAATCAAGAGCAACACCTTCCTTTACTAAATGTTCTTTTACTTTACACTCAAAACGAGCAGTTTTTGATGTTGAGAGCTTTTTCTCTCGTTCCAATGCTTTTAGTTTAACAATTAGTTGATGTTTAGTAAGGTACCTGTCATTTACTTTTGAAAAATCCCGGTACTTAGCTTTTACTGAATTTGATGCTATTGTCATAAGACATCTCTTATAACCAGAACAATAATCACATTTTTCTTTTTTATCGTTATTATTGATCAGAATTGAACAGCTAAATGATCTTATAACTGAAAAATCATTCCAACCGCTCATAAATTTTGTTTCTATAATGCCAACAATTTTTTTTAGATTAGACTGAAAATTTTCTGGACTTAATTTTATTAGTTTTTGCTTAATTAATTCAGGAAAGTTACAATTACCAGAGCAAATTCTTGCACTCTTTTCAATGGCAGTAGTTTTATTAAGAAATTTTGACAAATGATTAATAACTTTATTTTCCTTTGAAATCTGTTTGTTAAAAGTATGCAATGTCCATAAATTACTATCTAAAAGTGTAATGGTTTTGTAAATCATAACAAAGTCTAACATATCTATTGACACAAACTTGTCATCAAAAAACTTAATCTGAAACTGCTCAGCTACTTTTTTTAAATTAGGAAGTTTTGCAGGCTTAGAGGATTTTGGTCTGCCAGATTTTTTTGTTTTACAAATATTGCACTGGTCATTATGCTGTTTAAACTGATATGGCAAAGTAGGCTTGTAGTTTTTTTGTTTTTTTTGTTTTCCAGTATGATATAATTTCATGTAGCACTTGTTACATAAAGTGTGTGGATGTATATTTGCTTCATCTAAATCAACATCAATATCATGAGTGTATTTTAAGACCTCTTTTAAAGACTGTTTTTTGTTCAAGGTAGCCTTTAAAGAGTTTAATTTGTTTACCGCAAATCCTGCAACAGTTTGAAAGAATTTTTAAATGGTCTTCCATTCACAATAAAATGCACAGAGCTGCAAAGTATACAATTATATATATATATATATATATATATATATATATATATATATATATATATATATATATATATATATATATATATATATATATATATATATATCTGTGTGTTTATGTGATTGTGTTTGTGTGTGTGTGTGTGTTATAACTTTTATACAAAACAAATAGAAAAACAATTTATCATAATTTTAAAGAATTTGGCAAAACCAATTTATGGCATACTGCAAGAATAACTAAGTATTTAATATTAACATAATATGATTTACCAGTTATATATAAACTAAATTTTATTTGACAAAAACAAATGGGTTATTATGTGCTTTTTATGACAAATGAAATATGTAAAATATGAAAGATGAAAACATTAAATATCTGGGTGCATTTTTCAAGAATATTATAAAATTGAACAACTTTTTAAAAGACTTTGCTTGATCTAACGTAATACACCTACAAAAAAAAATGTTTAGTGGACTATATATTTAATTTCTAGAGTGGTCGTGGCAAAAAATGGCGACTTATCGGAACAAAAAAACTAAAAAAATGCACAAAATTAAGGCTGGTGAATGAAGGATGAAGGAATTAAATGAAACCAGATCTTGGCAAAAAAAATTATTTACGCTTTTTTATATTTTGCTATACTTTTTTTAGTCATTTTAAAATTATCCTTACAGGTCCATTTTATCATTGACAGGCTTTGGTTTACACGAAAAAAGTTCCCAAATTAAAAATGTTTATCTTAAAAAAATAATGATATCTATTCGTGCCGACAACTAACTTCCTTTATCTGGGTGTAATTTGTTTAGTAATTTGACAACACGTGAAGTAGTTACTTTAGCCTGAACAGTCTTACTAAACAAAAGCTTTAAAAGTTTAAACTAATATCATGTGATAAGAGTTTCGGTCATAAATCTGTATGGAGCCATTTTATTAGATTTTTTGTTGACAGTAGAAAATTTAGAATTTTTCAGAAACTCGCATTGTTTCTGCGGCCTCTTTGATGTTAAACAATAGGTTACAGGTCCATCTCTTATATGTCTATGGTATAATCTATGGGCATCTAAAGATTGCCAAAGTATGCAAACAGTCAGTAAAAACGAATGCAAATTTTTTTCTCTAAATATTAACAAAAGAAACACAAATAACAAAGTAAGCGAAACATTTTTTAAAATTGCGCATTTTTTATTACCCACCAATGAAAATAATCTAATCAGAAAATTAGGATGCGACAAATTATGTTCGCAGTGCAAGTCTGAAGACGAAACCATATACCATATGATGTATAAATGCGAAAAGGTGCAACCTTTAATTTTGTTTTTATTAGATTATTTGGACCAAATATATCCAACGGAATTTCCTCATTATAACACTTTGAAATTTATTTTATTTAAATATGGGGCAAACGCAGTCAACAAAGAGTTTAGGTATATTTTATTGGAAACTCTCGTGGTAGAAATTTATTTTAATCGAATGAAAAGTTTTTTTGAGAAGAAATGTTTTAGTGTAAAGTTTTTGCTTAAAAAGTTTGAATGCAAAGTCAAACGGTTGCTTATAAACGAAAGATTAGTAATAATTAACCAAAACGAGCAAAACAAATATAAATACGAATTAAGAAATATTTTTAAGAAAGGAGTTTTAAATCTAGTCGCTGATATACATAATTATTTTGAATAATTTTCTTTTTTCTTTTTTAATACTTATTTTTGTTTTTTTTGAATTTGTTTTTTCTCTCAGGGATTTCTATAACTATTATATTTATTATATATAAGTCAGAAAGATGTCCTTGTGAAAAAGGACTTATTTATTTTTAAAAAAAGAAAACTTAACCTTTTTTAAATTTTTAATGAGCCATGAAGTTAAAAACAAATTAACAACAAAATAAATTTTTTAACTAATCGCTAACACACCCCAGTCGGCATATCTAGTATTGCAAATACTTGGAGTATTGATCACGTATAACTTACCGCCATTGATATTAGAAAAATGCGCATTTAGTTTTAAAATTGGAATTCGACTTCAATAACAGTTATTTATCAAAAATACGTATTCATGATATTTGGTCAAAATCGGATATGATATCGAACCCGATTTTGATCAAATATTAACAAATAAGGAAAAAAACGAAAATCTTTGCTTTTAAAGCGCATGCTTAAACTAATATAGCCAACATAAAATTTAAATTAAAAAGGTTTCTCTTGAGCAATTTAGTAAATTATCACCAGTACAGTTACAGTACTTTTTTGCACTAAAAAAGTTACTAAAACTTTATCATAAAAATATTTATTACTACTTTTAAATTTAATATTTTAGTTTTATGAAGTCCTAAATTCCCAGACTCGCCATGCTTGCTCCATGCATGGCCCACCATCGGTGCCATGACTGTCCCACCATCAACCGACAAGCATGGCCCAAGCCAAGTGTTGCTCACCGTTTAATGCATGGTCCATGCATGGCAGCCGTTTTTCGACCAGCGTTTAGCCGTTGTTTTACCAGTGTTCATTTTATGTTATTTTTAGTTCGTTTTATTTATTTTAATTACTTTAAACCGGCGTTTATACGTTGCTTTGCCATTCCTCATTTTTATGTTATTTACTTAGCACATAAGAGAAGTTAAATTAAGAGGAATTCCTCGTTCTTCCTTTGTTCTAATACGTAATGAATTGCCGGAGGAAAAATATGAAAATAAGTCAATCTTTACTTAACTCAAACAAGGTATGCGCGAAAACATACAATTGATGAGATATTTCAAAATATTATAAAATGGAATGTAGAAAAGTCCACCGTTTTTGCAATACGCTCTATATTGATAAATATTTTATATTTCAATAAAAGTTAATTAAAATACAAATCAAATTCACATAAAGGTTTAAGATTAGCAAAAGCTTAACCATCATTTCTTCGGCCGCCATTTATTCGACCATATGGTGTTTATCGTTCTTCCTTTGTTCTAATACGTAATGAATTGCCGGAGGAAAAATATGAAAATTAGTCAATCTTTACTTAACTCAAACAAGGTATGCGCGAAAACATACAATTGATGAGATATTTCAAAATATTATAAAATGGAATGTAGAAAAGTCCACCGTTTTTGCAATACGCTCTATATTGATAAATATTTTATATTTCAATAAAAGTTAATTAAAATACAAATCAAATTCACATAAAGGTTTAAGATTAGCAAAAGCTTAACCATCATTTCTTCGGCCGTTATTTATTCGACCATATGGTGTTAAATGTCGATACTCCTCGACTTCACATTTTACTGCAATCTTTCTCACATGTCAAACTGCTACTGATAAATCTAAAATAAAACAATTGAGTCGTTCGTAATATAAGACATTTACACTTAAAAAATGACATCTACACTTATTATACTACGTTACTTAACAAATCACTCGCTGACAGTTTTACATCGTTGTCAACAATCGCTCCAAACAAGTTTTTATTTATTTTTATAGACATAAAAAATAAAATTCATATGTATATAAAAATAGATTTAAAAAAAAGGATAAAAATCAATGACGATACACTTAAAGGCAAAAAAATGTAAAGAAAATACAATGTTTGTTTTACATAGGATTACAACCAAAATCTGCTAAACAGCTGAAAGTTAAAAAAATGTTAAATAAGCTTCAAAACTGTAATAAAATGTAAGAAATGTAATTTTTGCATTAAGTAAAAAAAGTTTAAAATAACACATAAAACAAACTTTAATAAAAATAACAAATAAAATAAATTAAATCAAATTCAAGACAAAATCTTTCAAGAGTTTGCATTAACCAGCGTTTGATGCACCATTCAACATCTGCTTCATATCCACCTTTTTCATGCTTTCAAAGTGTGACTGTTAAATTGATAAAAAATATATTTAAAAGCTATTCACTTAATTGTCACCAAAATTGTACTTACTGTCGATGATAACTGGAACTTTGAACTTTTCAAATAAATAATGCCACATTTATTTTTTGAGTTGATCATCAACATCATTATCATCAAAAACTTGACTGGTTGCTAAATAATAACAATAATTTGCGTCATTATGTAAATGAAAATAATTTCCAGTTGAATAAGTTGCAGTAGCTAAATTATTTATCGGGCTTTTTAATTCATTTAAATCATTTTATTAATTAATTCGATTAAAAAAAAAGTTACATTACAAAAAATCATAAAATAACAAATCATTATTTAAAAAACCCTAACAACCTACACACATTTGGAGTACATATGTTTCTCAATATTTCTTGTGATAAATTAAAAAAGATTGGTTACATAAATACTTAAAATGGCTAGGCATGTTCAACTATCTATTTCAATCTAAAAATTCTTACATATAAAGGAAAAAATCAATTTTAACCGCAATTTTATGGCAAATTTTGAACATTTTTATTGCACTTGAAGATCAAAAAAAATTATTTAGTACATTAAGTAAGCATTAACTATGAACTAACATTAATCAGAAAAAATTGTATTGAACTTTTCAAAATGACTAGGATATACTATATCTCTAAAGTATCTAATGGTTATGTAGCTTTAGTATAAAATTTAAATCTAAATGGCAAAACAAAAAAATATTTAACAAAAAAGTTATTTCAATAAATATATATTTTAGATATAGTTTAAAATATAAATACATACAAATAAAATATAAATACATACACATAAAATATAAATAGTTGCAAATACACTGGTCAAAAACTTAAACCGGTGGTTTCAAAGAAAAATATTTTAAAATGAAAAAAAACCTTTCACTAAAATCCCTGATTTAAGGTATTAACCAAAAAAATAAATTTCAAGACTCAAAATTTCAAAACATATGAATCTAAACCTTAATCTAGCACTGAAAATATTACTATTGTATGTATGTATTGTATGTATTGTTTGTATGTATGTATGTATGTATGTATGTATGTATGCATAGTAAACTATAAAAATGAGCATTATACTATAAAAAAATCATACTTAAGTAATGAAAGAAAACCATTGTAAAATATAAAATATCGAAGAAAGTTCAAGGCAATCATCAGGAGTTTTGAGTTAAAGTTTTTAATGCACGATGTGCACGACCACCATTTCTATCAGGAGCTTGCATCAACCATCTTTTAATACACTTCTCAACATCTGCATTACTAGCACTTTTTTCATGCTTTTGAACTGCAACTGTTACATTTAAAACAAGATATATGTGATCCACTTAATTACCACAAATAAATAAATATTATTTTGCTTACTGTTGACTATGTCAGAAATTTTTTTTATCTTCTCCACATGCATGTTTATTTTTATATTTATTGCTCCAATTCGTTTTTAATGCTAGTTCATGACATACTAGTTGACTCATAACGTTATATGTTATTGATTTTAAATTGCTCCCACCAATTACACCAAGCAGCCTTGACTAATATAAAATTATAATATTTATATGATTACAGATATATATATATATATATATATATATATATATATATATATATATATATATATATATATATATATATATATATATATATATATATATATATATATATATATATATATATATTATATATACTTATATTATTGATCATCTTAATATACTTTACAATCATACTTATTAGGAGAAAAATCAACATCAAGGTCATCATTTTCATTGAGATTTTCAAATCTTTGTATTTCCCTAAAAAATAGAAAATAATCACATAGAAGAATAAATAAGGACTAAAAAATCAAATAACATGAACTAATAGTAAAAAAACATAAAACTTAGTTAAATTTTTAAAGAAACTAATATATACTTTCTCTTTCTTTTTTTCCTTGTGGTTTCTGTATCAGTATTGAGATCTGAAGTATCTAACGCTAAAGTGGCATTTTCGTGCGCTATTTTGTAATCAGCTAAATAAAACAATGCGTATGTATAAAAGACGTTACTTGTAAAATACATTTAAAATGAATATTATAAATATGAATATATTGATAGTTACAATACTAAAACGGTTAAAACTATAAATATTTTTCAAACAAATTTTATAAAAAAATATAAAATTTATCTTCAGAATTTGTAACCTCTATTCAAATACTTTTAAAGATTTAAATTACTTGTTTTCCACAAAGCAATGCCTGTATATGTTTTCCAGTTGTCTTCTGGCGGGAACATCTTTAAAACATAATTGTTAAATGTTTTTGAATCCATTTTTGTTCGAAAAAAACACTTCTCTGTATCATAAGAAAACCATGTTTCTGGAAATACTTCCACTGAATCCTCTTCTGGAAATTTTACAACTAAGTAATGTGTCATGGCCTTTTAAAAAAATTATATATATATATATATATATATATATATATATATATATATATATATATAATATTATATTTATATATTTTAAAGTTTAACGCCCATGTTTCCCTACTTGCATGATTTGGACGATTTTTCATAAGAGCTTCATCTTAAAAAAAATTATTTTATGAAAAGTTTGGAGCAAATTTTTACAACTAGATGCCCTTCCGCATATATGCGGAAGGGCATCTAGTTGTATTATTTAGTTGTATTAAATAACGTTAAGTTATTTAATACAACTAAATAATACAACTATAATTTTTTTTTAGCAACAGCAACAATTGCAGTAAATTTACCAAAAATTTAGATGTACTACATAAACTTGTTTTATAAAACTTGTTTTCACCTTAAATTAAAGGTTAAAAAAATATACACACAATCTATATAATGGTTCACTCCCTCATAGCCTAGCTAAAATAAGGAGAGCGACCATAGTACGGATATATCATACAGTTTTGTAGTAAGCTAGTATTAAATAAGTTAAGTTAAATTAATAGCTATAGCTATAGTATAAGTGTTTTTCCATATGTTGTTTTAAAAAGAACCCTAAATACCTACACCAGAATAAAAGTAAAATAATACAATTTTTCTTTTCTTGCAGGATAAAACTAAATCTTAAGTTCATAGAATCCCTAGCCTGATGAGACATTAACTACTCTAAGCCTAACCTAACTCTGCCCCAACCTCAGTCAGTGTGTGATGTCCCTAAATCATTCAATATATATACACTCTGCTTTGATCCTTAAATAAATAAAAAAATAATAATAATAAAATAATATAAAACAGTAAATTAATTAAATAAAACTATACTGCTAACTTACCATTTGAAGCAAATGGTCACACACAATAATTACAAAATTAATAAACAAGTGTATTACAGTAAAACTTTAAAAACTGAAAACAATAAAACATTAATTACAACAAAATAGCCTTGTATGTATACAGGGTGTTATCATTGAAATTTGTGAATTTTAATCCAATTGTGAATTCTGCTGTATGTGTGGTGCCATTGGGTTGGCTAATGAGTGGGGTGTGTTTGTATGCATGTATGTATGTATGTATGTATGTATATATATATATATATATATATATATATATATATATATATATATATATATATATATATATATATATATATATATATATTATAATTTATTTGGTAATATTAAAGCAAGTAAAAAAGGTAAATCAAGTAAATTGGTTATTTTTATTACTGTAATGCAAAGAAAATTTAATAGAATCGAAAGGGTTGTTTCAAAACAACAGGTTTATCAAGATGTAGTCAAATGTGTAAAATTGGATAAACAACATAAGATTCTTTTTTATATGGCAGCCGAACAAACTTCAATAATATTTCTGATACATCTGCTTTTTATAGGTTAGAGGAAAGTTTAGAAACTCTAAAAATATTAAGATCAGATGATGGCATTGGATATTTAAAAAAATCCTGAATTGTTCTATATTTTTTATATACAACAGTTACTTTGCCATCATGTTCCTCTACAATATTACACACTTTTGCAACATCTGAAAAAATTTTAACACAAGCATCTCTTTCTTTTGTTGCAACAGTAAGTCCATCTTTAATAATGATTGAAAACTGTTTTTTTGTTTTTAATTCTGGCAAAAGAGGCCCATTTTGGTGCTGTTTTTTTAATTGAAAATTTTTGAAAGACTGAAAAGTGACATGACTTTCAGACTCATACCAACGATTGACAACTTGCTGAAGGACTTGTTTTGGTTTTCTTACCATACCGCGTAAAGATTTTAAATATTTTTCAAAAACAAATGCTGAAACGTTGTCAAGATAACCAAACCTCTCTACATCATATGATAGATGACGTAAACTATGTACATTATAAACAACATTTTTCTTACCATATAATGATGTGTAGTGATCAACAAAAGCATTTGAAGCTTGTAATAAATTGTTTAACAAATTTGAAGCTTGTAATAATTTGTTTTTAAACAAAGAAGGACTCAAAAGAATGATCATTCCACATTGTAAAAGAAGAAAATTTTTGTAGTATTCTTCTGGTACTATATCAACAATAGCAACAGCGCCAACATATAACAGAAATAGCCTAAACTCTGTTGCCTTAAATCTATCTAAAATAGAAAAAGATCTTGTTTTTCTAGCAAACTCTTTTGGTATATAATTGTACATACTTTCTAATCGAGCCGTTATAAGAGATATTGAAACTGATCCAACAGTTGTCCGTCGATCTCCAAACCCATCTTTCCACATCTTCATGAGTCTTCTGACAACACCTAAACAAACTAAATGCATATAGTCAGCAGGGAAATCATTAACCATATCTATTTTTATTTCTAAAAGGGGAGAACTTCCTGTGTGATGTTCAATATTTGCCTTTTTTCTAAATAAGTAATCACTCCTTAATTGATTATCACTGCCAGAAAAAGTCATTTTATTAAAATGTTCTCCTTTGATATTACACATAAAACATGAATAATAACCACATAGGCCTTTGGTGCACTTGATAAATGCTTTAGCTGGCGTATCGCATACAACTGCATGTATTTTAATTACAATCTTTCTCTCTTCAATTATAAGCCCTTCTTCAAACATTTTACACTCTTTAACAAGCTTATCTAAAAAATTATTCACATTAGGTTTTCCTTTTTTACAATAGGCAAGTCCAATAAGAAATGGTGACGTTTCAACCTCATAAAAAAATCCTAAAATTGGCCAAAACTCATCTGAACTTGATTTAAATAATTGAAGTCCATCAAAATTTAGCTGTAACAATAAAAAATTATTTGTCAGTCCAGCTTTAATTAATTCAACTACATGATCTTTAATGTAAAAACGGTAATATAAATTATCATTTCCAATATTGTCTATAAAATAAGGAACTTTTTTACCAAGTAGACCATTAATGCTTAAGGGTAAATCAGGATGAAATAATTTAAGTCGACTTAAAAAATTAGAAGTCGCAGCATCAGTTATGTTAAATTGAATATGCCATTCACGGAGACTTGAAATAATATCTGGTATAGCTGACTCATTTTTTAAAAACATTTCTTCGTCATCTAGGTAAGAACCACAATAGCTGCTTTCTTCATCAGATTGCAAATTTAAATTTGATTCAGTTTCGAAAAAATGTTCTACTTTTGTATTTTTATCATCAAGTGCACTTGCGAAGAAATTGCTGCACGGTGAACTAACATTTGGCAAACTTAAAGAAATATTCTGAAAGTTATTTAAACATAATTTACTTTCATTTGTTTCTATAAATTGTTTCATTGTATTATTCGTGGAATTTAACTGCTCGCATATTTCATTCTTCACTATATTTATTTCAGCTAAAACTTTCCTTCTTTTTGTCCAGGTTGAACTTTCGCTTTTCCTTTTAAAGCTCATTAAGAAAGAATAAAACGTTATCTAAATAATATAAAGTAATTGTTTTAAACCAATTTAGATATTATTAATATAGTACAAACTACAAAAATATTTTATATAATACTATTAATAATAGTATTATATAACACATTTTATAATATATTATAATTTTAATACTATTAATAATAGTATTATATAATAGTATTATTAATAATAGTATAAACCATGTCAGGTTGTAATATTATGCTTTGCATTACACTATTATTTGCCGTTGTATTACAACATAACCTGTTCTGAATTCCAAAGTTTCTTATCATTTATTAATAAACTAAGATAAATTTATTACAAATAGAAAATCAATATGTAAAAAGTAATAAGGAAACTGACGTTAGTTGAAAAGTTAAAGATGGCAAATTTTATAAAATAGGACATGCGCAAAGGCAAAACCTTTATTTTATCACAAACATGGTTTAAGCCTGGCACAAGATCGGCAAAGTTGACCGATCGTAAAACAAGCGTGGCCGACCATTGGTTGATGACCGGCATCACTGGCGCGGTGATTCCGGTCATCAACCAATGAGTCCCATGCATGGACCATGCATGGCAAGTTTACTGGGTTAATATAATTCAAATATACGTTAAATCCTGTCATTTCATACCTTGCTTATTTTATTCCGTTGATTACTATTTTATTGAGATTTCTGTTTTGCTATTACCTTTTTTTGTTCTCTTTTAGAAAATTTATAAAAATAAGTCAAAATTTTGAGCCATCACTGACATTTTAATTGTTGCTAAACGTAGAATTTTGTTATTAGGATTGCAGTTCTTTTATCTGCTTTTTGTTCTTTATTCAATAAGTATTTGATTTAAATTAAATATATTATAATTTGATATTTTATTACGAGATATATGTCTTTATATATAAATATATAGGAACCTTTTTAGATTTTTTCATGTTATTTTTAAATTTTTTGTTCACGCAATTCAAGTTATATATGTTTATAGTTTGCATATGTGTTTATATTATGTTCAAAATTTGAAAGTTTTTGATAAATATATGTATGTGATAATATGTGTTATATAATTGTTTTATAAATGTATTTTTAAAATAGTATAAAATGTATCTATTGTGTATATAAATATTATAAGAAGTATTTATATATGTTATATAAATTTAAATAAATATATTGTGTTTTATAGTTAGTATATATGTTTATATTTTTTTTTTTCCATGACATAGAAACAACATAATATAAACATATATACTAATTATAAAACACAATATATTTATTTAAATTTATATAACATATATAGGATCGACTGAAAAAGTGCGAATTTCATAACTGTGAATCTGCATAAGTGCGACTGGCATAAGTGCGAACTGGCACAAGCGCGAACTAACATAAGTGCGAATCACTTGCAAAAACTGGCATAAGTGCGAACTAGCACAAGCGCGAACTGGCATAAGTGCGCCAAAAGAATTTGCAAACATTGGCATAAGTGCGAACTGGCATAAGTGCGAACTGGCATAAGTGCGAAACAATTGCAAAAACTGGCATAAGTGCGAACTGGCATAAGTGCGCCGAAAGAATTTGCAAACATTGGCATAGGTGCAAATTGGCATAAGTGGTGAATTGGCAAGTTCGCACCTATGCCAATTCGCACTTATGCCAATTCGCACTTATGCCAATGTTTGCAAATTCTTTCGGCGCACTTATGCCAGTTCGCGCTTGTGCCAGTTCGCACTTATGCCAGCTTTTGCAATTGATTCGCACATATGCCAGTTCGCACTTATGCCAGTTCGCACTTATGCCAATGTTTGCGAATTCTTTCGGCGCACTTATGCCAGTTCGCGCTTGTGCCAGTTGGCACTTATGCCAGTCTTTGCAAGTGCTTAGCACTTATGCAGATTCGCAGTTATGAAATTCGCACTTATTCAGCCTCCTCCATATATAAACACTTCTTATAATATTTATGGGCCATGTTTTCAAAGTGTGTGACTTGGCAAACGTGTTGAGCAAGATTTTGCATAAAGTTGTTATTTATGTTACTAATGTTGTTATATTTGGCTTTATGTTGGTGTCTATTGTTAAAAATTATAAGTGGTTTTATTATTGAAAGTCACTGCTTTTAATCATTCACTAAAAGCCACTTAAGAAAAATCATTTTGCCACATATTCATTTTGTTTATATCTTAATTTGAATTTTTAGAACCATGACGTACCAACATGAACTGTTTTCTAAAAGCTAACATGAAATAACAATACTTAACGACTACTACTCTCTTATCATGATATCTTATCTCTATCTGATATATTGATTTGTGATTCATATATAATGTTTTTCTTTGTATTTACTTATTCATTACATTTTTTTATTTCAGATTTATCATATGATGGATTTATGCAATATAAAAGAACGAATATATGTAAATTTTTATGAATTTTTGAAAAACATCTGCTAATAATTAGTCCAGTCAACCTTCAAACTTCAATTTTGCATATGTCATCTTTAAGTAGTTTCTAGGCTTTTCTAAATGTGTTTCTTATTCGCATGGTTTTACAAGCAAGGTATGCAAGCAAATTTAAGTTGAAAATTCTTTTTAGCCTTTAAGGAGAATTAACGTTACACTTTTTTAAATTTAATTTGTTTAAATATAGTAGATTTAACAAATAAATGTTTGTTTAATCTTTGTTTTTTTACTTATTTGTTTTAAGATTCTTAAGAACTTGGCAACTTATATAAGTAAGTTTTTTTTTTTTTTTTTAGTGCAATTGGAAAGTGCTGAAAGTTGTTTATTAGAGCAATTGAAAAGAACTGAAGTGTTTTTTAGTTACTTCACACAGTATAACAGATACTGATTTGAGTAAGTTTAATATTTTGTTTTATTTTATATTGGATTTTTTTGATATTTGATATATGTTATATTAGATATATATTTTAAGTATTAACATGGAAAACTGACTGTAATTTGTTGACACAAAAGTTTATAAACATAAATCTGCCTATATTTCAGTATATTTTATATTTCTCTGTATCTTTATAAATATTCTTCTTAGAAAAAATAACAGACTAGAAAAAATAAATAAATTCTTTTTGAAAGTAGAAAAAAAAAATGATAATGTATTTCCATATTTCATTGTGTAAAGTGTAATACCACTATTTAAAGGTATGTGAATTGATATATAGGGGAACATGGGGCAAGATGATGACTGTTTCGAAAAACGCCTGTATCTTAGTCTGTCCCAAAAAATAAAACTTACCTTTAGCTGGTGATGTAGCGATGTAATAAATCAAGTCAAACGAGGATAAAAAGTATTTTTCTCAATGTAAGAAAAGCTTTTTTAATACTTAGCTTTCGTCACAAAAATAATATTTAAAAAAAAACCATTGATAAATCTAGTAAAATTAATCTACTTCCCTTTCAGCTAAAGTCAACTGTTGTATTTAGTTTTTCTAAAGAGATAACTGTAGGTCGTCATCTTGCCCCATTCGTCATTTTACCCCATGTTCCCATATTTATTTTTATATATATATATGTGTATATATATATATATATATATATATATATATATATATATTTAAATAATTAATTTAGAGTAAAATATACTGATTGACATTGCTTCATTTTTTAATACAAGATTGTGAATTTATTTTTTTTATGCATTAAGGTAAAAATAATTTTGTGCATTGTAGTCTAGATTCTTTTTTAATTAAAAATAATTGATTTAAATAAATGTTGTTTAATATTTTTGATAAACGACCAATGTATGTAAACATATAAAAAGATATGGATTTCAATAAATCTTAAGTTTAAATAAAGTCTTTGATTAGAAAAGATCACAATTTGTAAGCTTCTTTTATTTTCATTTATTCAGTTGCAGCAATAGTAAGATTACTGGTAATATGTTAAATGATAATAGTTAAATTGAAATACATAGTATTAGGCTCAACGAAGTTATTAATGTAAATGCTTATAGGCAACTTAATAAATAATAGTCAAATGAAAAAAAATAGATTATTTCTAAGAAATATTTTACGATTTGCTTGCTATTTTATGGTATAATTGTTTAATTTGTTTAACTATAATTGTCCCTCGATTGTTCAAATATTGTAATAAATAAAATCTTTTCAGTCCAAGTATTTAAGTTAATGAAATATTTTATTAAGTTGTAGTGTTATTTGCCAGCGTTAGTACATTGTGTTGTCTAGCCTTTTTATAATCTTTTTTAATTATTCTGTAGTCACGGAATATATATTTTCTGTTATTATTATCCTAGTTCTACTAACAATAAAATGCAAATAATACTTTTGTAATTAAAAATTGTAATTTTTATTTTAATTTTTTAGGTATTTGCAGGCTTTACTTGACTTTCCGTTTCTGGTACCTGTGTTGTGACAGATTTTAAAAAGAACTCAACTGATGTTAATGCGGTCTTCGTCGTTAACTATAAGCAATGACGTTGCTGATAGGGAGTCAAAGTTAAAATATTTATAGAATAATTTCTATTTAATTTATTAGATAATATATCAAGTTATTAATGTGTTTTTATTGTTATTAATGATTTAATAACTCATAACCCGTATTACGAGTTGCTTACTGCTAGTCATTATCATTATGTTATGAGTTCATATTAGTTAATAAAATTGTTTTGAATATTCTCTGGTTATCGTGTTTTATACGTGTTTAAATGCGAGTTTGATACTTAGTAGGCGTCGTATTGTATACCTGTCTTTATACGCATCTGATGTCTATTTTTAATGCGCTTTTGACACTATAAAATGGCTAACAAATATTCGTAAATAATGCGATTCTAGAAAGTTTTAAATGCGCATGTAATACCAGGAAAATATCGTATTAAATATTCTCTGGTTATCGTGTTTTATACGTGTTTACAAGAATTTCAAATGCGATTCTAATACTCAGTAGGCGTCGTATTGTATACCTGTCTTTATACGCATCTAATGCGTATTTCTAATGCGTATTCGACACGATTAAATGGCTAACACACATATCACATCGACACGTATTTAAACGAGTTTCTAATGCGCATTTACAATTAAATTTGCCGACTGGGACAGAACTATCTAAAATAGTTCGAAAAGAAATTTAATTTTTGTTTCTCTTTTCTTTCTTATTTTCTTTATATATATGAGATTTTATTTTTTTGTTTTAGCCCATAAACGACAACTTTGTTATTCGTTTTTTATTTATGTTTTTCGTTTTTTTTTTTTTTTTGTTACCTTGTAAAAATTATGAGGGCGTCAGTAAGGCAATTAGCCAGATGACGTAATAAAATGCAACACAGTTCTATTTGTATTTGGCTCTGTGCTTAGTTGGCAATTAGTTTTTTTAAAAATGTCTTATGCTATTGTTGCAAGTAAAGTAGAGGTTCTACGTGAACGCGTTGTTAAATTTCGTACTCGTTTGGATTACTCTAAAGTCAGCAATTCTAAATATATATCAGAGAAAGCCAAAGAGCTTAGCGAGAAAATTGCAGCAAAGATTGGAAAGAGCAAAATTAAAAATATCACTTACCACAGAAATGGTAGATGGATTGCGGTCCTTAAATCAATCAATGACGCTAATAATCTTTCAAAGGAGCAAATTAAAATAAATGAATGTGAAAAGCTAGTTATTTTCAAGCGAAGAGAAGAACAAGGTTTTTTAAACACAATTAAGTGTGACCCTACTGTCACCGATGCTGAACTTTCTGATAAACTTGCTCCTTACACCGATACAATATACTCAATTAAGCATGCAACATACGACTCCGATCGAACTATCGAGGATGGTCGGAGACTGTTTCAAGTGAAGCTAAACACAATGTTAAAGTTTATACCACACTATATCAAAATCAACGGTATGAGAATTATTCTCAACTTTGCTGCAAAAGAGTTTTATTGTAACAACTGCCAAAGCAAACATATACTAAGAGGTGCATGTGTTCCACCGACAAACAAATATGAAATAGATAGAAAAACTACAGTCGAAAAACCTTTTAAAGTTCCGTTTGGTAAGAGTTTCTTTGATAATAATAGCAAAACACCCGTTTTTAATTTTCTTCCACCGTCACAAAAACCAGCACCGGTTAAGACAACGCCAAGAGGTGAGGTAAAAAACTCAGTTTATTACATAAATAAAAATATTTCTATTATTAATTTAGAAAACCATCTTGGCTTGAGTTTAGCGGAAGACGTAAAAATGAAAATAAGAAATATACATCAAAACGAAAAAGTCTTTCATGAGGCACGACGATTGTAAAAAGAAAAGTCAAAAAGTACGCATCCGATCGAAAATCTTGTTATAGTTAGAGATTCTTTTTTTGGTTTCTAAATCAAAAACTAGTGCGAGTAAGCTGGAGGAAAAAGTAGAATTAATTGCGAAAAATGACGTTGAGGAGGGAGAAATATCTAGCGATGATAAATTTGAAAACAATGACAAGGACGATGTTTCAATGGACCAAGCAAACGATCGCAAAAGAACTCACCCAGAGACGCCGAAAAAACTTAAACAAAAAGAAAGTATACGAGGAAAACGAAAAAAACAAAAAGGCATACCAAAACTAAAATGGCAGAGGTAGTTGATAAAACTTTGTTTGTATGCATTAATTTTTATTATTACTTTTTACTTTTAACACGTTTTTTCTTAAACTTTATTTTTTTTTTGCGCAAGTTTTGATTTTGGTATTAATAATATTGAGGTCAATCTTTTCGAAAGATTTGTCCTAATAACGGAGAGTATTAAAAATTGGTATTTTTATTTTTAATTTTTACTAAAAGTTCAAAATGGAAAGTTTAAGTTTTTTAACTTCAACTGTTAATGGTCTCAGAAATGCGGAAAAGCGGAGGACGATTATTAACTCATATAAAAATAAACCATATGATTTTTTCTTCTACAGGAAACGCATGTAACTTATGATCTTTTAAATAATTTCAAAAGCGAGTGGGAAGGAGATATTTATTTCTCATTAGAAACAAATAAAATAGGCGGAACAGCGATGTTATTGCAAAAAACGATTTGATAACGTAATTTTTTCTGGTCATGACCCAAATGGAAGTTATAAATATGTAGCTTTAAACATTAATAATGCAAACTATTTAATAATTAACATTTACGCGCCACCTGGCGGAAACGCGCAGTTATTAAGAAAAAACTTTTTTTGTGAGTTGATAAATGTCTTCCGTAATAAAAATTCGAACGATTTTTAACATTTAACGGGAAAAGATTTTAACGAAACTATGTCTGAAATTGACAGATACCTGAGATCCGAATAAACAATATTATTAAAGCACTACCGAAAAATTGGATAAACAAAATATTAAACGAAGGACAAAAAGATGATTTTAAAAAAGCGCCTTTTTATATTTTGAAGAAAAAAGAAAAGTATAAGTACAAACGACTCACAGTTTCCACACTTTATAAAATTCAGAACAAAACGAAAAAAATTGTAGCTTATAAGTATAATTTATGGACATCTAAGGATTGCCAAAGTATGCAAACAGTCAGTAAATAGAAATGGAAGTTGTTTTTTCTAAATATAAAAAAGAAACACAAACAACAAAGCGAGCGAAATATGTTTTAAAATTGCGCATTTTTTATTACCAACCAATGAAAATAATCTTATCAGAAAATTAGGAAACGACAAATTATGTCCGCAGTACAAGTCTAAAGACGAAACCATATACCATATGATGTATAAATGCGAAAAGGTGCAACCTTTTATTTTGTTTTAATTAGATGTTTTGGATCAAATATATCCAACGGAATTTCTTCATGATAACACTTTGAAATTTGTTTTGTTTAACTACGGGGCAAACGCAGTCAACAAAGAGTTTAGTTATATTTTATTAGAAACTCTCGTGGTAGAAATTTATTTTAATCGATTGAAAAGTTTCTTGGAGAAGAAATGTTTTAGTGTAAAGTTTTTGCTTAAAAAGTTTGAGTGCAAAGTCAAACGGTTGCTTATAAACAAAAGATTAATAATAATTAACCAAAACGAGCAAAACAAATATAAATACGAATTAAGAAATATTTTTAAGAAAGGAGTTTTAAATCTAGTCGCTGATATACATAACTATTTTGAATAATTTTCTTTTTTCTTTTTTAATACTTTTGTTTTGCTTTTTGAATTTGTTTTTTCTCTTAGTGATTTCTAAAACTATTATATTTATTCTTTATTATATATAAGTCAGAAAGATTTTCTTATAAAAAAGGACTTATTTATTTTTAAAAAAAGAAAACTTAACCTTTTTTAAATTTTTAATGAGCCATGAGGTTAAAAACAAATTAATAACAAAATAAATTTTTAAAACTAATCGCTAACACACGGAACTATCTAAAATAGTTCCGATATTTTTGTTTCTCTTTTCTTTCTCATTTCCTTATTATATATGAGGTTTTTGTTTCTTTTTTGTTTTTAGTTCATAATAGACATCTTTATTAATCGTTTTTCATTTACGTTTTTCGTTTATTTTTTACGTTACCTTGTAAACATTATGAGGGCGTCAGTAAGGCAATTAGCCAGGTGACGTAATAAAATGCAATACAGTTCTATTTGTGTTAATATGGTATGCTTCATAAAAGTTTGCCTCTCGTTTTCGATTTTCGGGGTTTCGGGCTTGGGTCTACTATAAAAAAAAAATTGCCTAATTCTTGCTTGCGTTTTTTAAAAGCTCTTTTCTTAACGCATTTCTTTTTTGTTTTTAAATAAGAAAAGTACCTTAGAAAGCTAATTTTGAGCAGTACATTTAATTTCAAAAATAGTATGAAAAGATATAAATCATTAATAAAAAGAGTAGGTTGTTTTCATGATAGAGACTTTCTTAAACGTGACAGAGCTTTATTATTAGTATGATGATAAATAGAAATGATAAAAGTAAAAGCCTACAGCACAAGGAGTTCCCAGGCGGGCCCCCATCCAAGTACTACCCTGGCCCGACAGTGCTTAACTTCCGTGATCGGACGAGAACGGGTGTATTTACCGTGTTATGTTCGTAGGCATCAGCTAACCATTTCATATGGCTTCTATATTTAAAAGCATATTTATTTTATCTAATAGAACTTAGACATTAGTTGGCATTTGCTAACTTGCGCTTACAAAGTAAATAAGTAAGTAACTAAGTAAGTATAAACAGTAGACTAGACTAGAAATTTATGTAGGTACAAAGTTATTTCACACACAGTATAAAAAAAGGTTAAAGTTCATTTTTAAAATTGTTCGCAATTTAACCACTTAGTGTGTGCTTACCAATAAGTCTTTTATGTGTTTTAAAGTGTTCTTTCAATAATTTTTGCTTTTATTTAGCAAAATGAAAGTTTTTTTCATTAACAATTAGCACACAAATAGTTGTTAGAATGTCTTTTATTTATTATAACACCTCAAGTAATAACAAATATTGTTTATAGGGTAATATACGAAAAACGAAATTTCACGGAAAAAAACACAAAAACTAACAGTTCTATTTGTGTAAATAAGGTATACTTCATAAAAATCCGTTTACCTAATTCTGGTAACCAATTATTTGTTGAAGTTTTTAATATGGCAAAAAGTTATGCTGGTGCGTTGTCATCTGGTAAATCATCTGTGCTGACGAAAACCAATCTTGGAATTTTTGGTTCGAAAGCCGAAGTCGATAACACTGAGGTTTTAGTATGCCGTTACGGTGATTTAAATTGTAGTGTGAACGACTTTCTTTCTGCATTGGCTGGTAAAAAGTTACTCAGAAATGTTTAGGGTGTAACGAGGCACTACGCCAACAAACTTTTTGAATTTGCAGTTGTTAACATCTCCTCTATGTCATCTTTTCTCGACACTGAAATTAAAGTCAAAGTTTACTCTTTAACTTTTCAGCAGAAGTTCATTCGATAGGTGCACGTGCTAGTTCAAAATATACCCATTGGCACGCTAAGAAATAGGTGTCAAAACGCCATCGTCCTGCATGGCAAGCACTTGGCTGTAGGAAGAGGGGAGTTCGACTCCTTTTATTTGCAGAAATGTAAGGCGCACGGAGAGGATATTTTCACTGGTAATGTGATTATTATTATCAGGAACTGGAAGAATCCCACCCAAAACCCTCTACCTCGATATCAAAACGTCGATGGACTCACTTTAAGGTATAAACATCCAGGCCAGCCTGAACCTTCTCCAAAATCATCAAACCCAAGCATTGTACCCTAAGATCCAATAAAACCTACTATATCACAAGTCGACAGCGCAAGTGTAGACATTGATGTTAACAGTGGCAGCTATGACATCAGTGTCGACATGGAAACTGATAAAGAAGAGCATAGTGAAAAAAAACAGTCTTCAAAAACGCGAAAGTCCGCCCAGCCGACCGGAAAACGACTAAGAATTTCGGAATGTGAAACTCCAAAAAAGGTAACAAATACAGCAGAGAAAAAGGAACCAGCGTGTTTGGATGGAGTTATGTTTTTGAAAGAAAAGATGTTTTGACGTGTTTTAACGACGAAGCGGTTTCTCTTGAAATCGATGAAGACTATGAAAGCCAACTGTGTGCAAAAAAGAAATCGTAAGATTTTTATTTCCTCCTATTTTTTTCGTTTCAATTTTCTTCTTTTAGCTTTCTTCTCAAATCAGACTTTTATTTCGAACTTTTTCGCTCTAAACTTTTATTTTTATCTTTCTGCAAAAAAATCATTTTTTTCGAGATTTTTCTGTTCTTTTTTTAATTTCTCATTAGTTATGCATGACACGATTCTTAACGAGCACTTAAGCTGTGCATGTTTGTATTGTTGTAGTTTGCGCTTTCGTGTAAAATTGCATGGTCCAGTGCGTCGATCTGTTTATATTACGTCAGTTAAATGGAAAACTCGTGCCATAAGGTTAAGACTTTTATAATTGTTTTATTTGTGTCAGGTTGTAAAATTATTATATGTATATTTCAGCAACATGAGTTTTCAAATTAAGAAAGCTGTTTCTCTCCATCATGGCTATTTACATTTTAACATGCAACATAAACGGTCTAAACGACCAAACTAAACGCGTTAATTTTTTTGTTTTTTTAAAAGTCCTTCCACGATCTCATTAGCCTTCAGGAAACAATGTCTGGACCCTCCACTGTATGGCAGTGTGGTGACGATTGGACTGGCAAGTCTATTTGGAACTCTGATCCGAGCCACAGTTGGTGCGGGGTGGCAATTCTCTCTAAATCCAACCTTTAGTTTACAGAACTAAAAAGGGATGCTAACAGTAGATTTTTAAACGCCATGATGAAAATTGACGAACACGAAATGCAGGTGCTAAATATTTACGCGCCCAATGTGCCGTGAGAAAGGCGCCATTTTTTTAACGACCTTGGCGAATGCTCGCAAGACACAGGACTACCTATCCTGCTGACCGGGGACTTCAAGATGATCAAAAGCCTGCCTCTTGACAAAAAAGGAACAAACAACGCTAAATATCACACCCACGGCATTTCTGAACTCGGGCTCTTCTGAGGTAAGTATAACCTAGTAGATGTTTTTTGTTATAAATTTCACACCAAAAGAGAATTCACATGGCGCAATCAGACGGTCAAATGTAGACTCGACAGAATCTTCTGCCCTGATAATGTCGCCAAAAAACCAACACGATTCAAAATTCTTACCAACCCCTTTTTCGACCACAAGTTCGTGTCAAAAACTATCAATTTTAGTCAATTTAGGAGAGGACCAGGTTACTGGAATACAGTTATTAAATTGTTCTCTTTTTAAAATTAAGTGGTATAGGCAAAAATTTGAACTCCTAATTCAAAATTGGCAAACAGTAAAACGGTCCTACACGTCAATTTTAAAATGGTGGGACGACTGCAAACTTTTTGTAATGGCTGAATTACAACACATATCGATAAAGGCAAGTTCGAATTGCAAAGAACAAATGAAAAGGATTGAAAACGAAATCCAACGGGAGCAACAAAACGGTAACCCGAATTTAGATAGCATCAATAAAAAATGCGATGCTCTTTTCTTACGCCAGTTTCCCGGAGCGCTTATCCACATGAAACAAAAACTAATCGAAAAAGGAGAAAAACCTTCAAAATTTTTGTATAATTAGGGAAAAACTCGACAGCGGAACAAGTCAATTACCGAAATTCGCATGAATGGCTGCACATTGACGAGTAAACCTGGCGAAATATTCAACTTCCTATCAACTTATTTGAAAAACATTTACACCAAAACAAGTTTATACAAAGACAGCCGAAACCGTGTCTTGTCACACATCACTAAACGTTTTAGTGATGATAAAAACGAATTTTTAAACACCCGCCTAACCGGCGCGGAACTAAAAGAGGCTCGTTTTAAATTTGAAAACGGCAAACCAACGGGCTATGACGGATTTCCAGCTGAATTTTACAAAACTTTTTGGGACGTTTTAGAAAAAGATTTTGAAGAACTTGCTTACAAAAGTCTTTTCGTAGAAAGAAACACCAGCCGCTCTAAGAAACTATCGATAATTTTACTTATTCCAAACAAGGAGATCTTACTAAATGCAAAAATTGGAGGCCTTTATCTTTAATCGGCGATGATTACAAAATAATCACAAAAGCGCTGGCCTTAAGACTTGCAAAAGTAATATGGAAAATTATAAAACCAAATCAAACTTGTGGAATTCCAGGTAAAAACATTTTTTCAATTTTACATCTAATACGTGATCTTAGAGACCAATTTCAACCCGGTTAAACGCGAGACACTTTTCTTACCCGTCGAAAGCAGGGGTCTCGGAATTTTATAACCGAAGGAGCAAAGTCTTGCGATCCGCCTCAAAACGCTCTTTCAAATAAAAGAACGCGAAGAGGACAAAACTCACGATTCTTACTACTTTTCAAAGTATTGGGTGGCAAGTTCACTTGTTAAATATACTAAGCAAAACGAAAGCTGGAATTTTTTAAGGCAAAACACGTTTTCAAAACACTTAGACAACAAAATGTCTCAGTACTACAAAACTACAATTGATATTTTAAATAAACACGGATCCCTCTTTAACATCCCCCTAAAATCAACAAAAAATTTCACTTAGAAGTGAAAAAATACAGAAAGACAGTCGTGCCAGCAGAAATTTTCTGGAACAGTTCAAGAAAAACAACAATGCCGTGGACCCAAATTTGGAAAAGAAGTTTTACCTCCCACGCATACGGACCGACGCAAAACATCCCTTTTCGATTTCTCCACAACAGCTTACCTTCTGCTGCCTTGCTTGCCATAAGCACAAGGCAATAGATTGTTAAAAGCAACAAATGTAAAACTTGCGGAAAAATTGAGGACAATCTGCACATATTTGCCTACTGTCCTCCCTCTGTTACAATATGGGAATACTTTAAACATGTATATAACTCCTTGACATATGAAAACAACTTTTCTCCAATAAATTCCATATTCTCGATTGAGACTGCGAATTTATCGGAGAAAAACCCTACCTCGCAGCTGCTGTTGACAGTCACTCAAACCATTATGAGTAAAATATGGAACAGCAGATGCCACCATATGTTTAACAATTTAAATATTGACCCAACGGCAGTGATCAGGATAATTACCAGAAACATCAGGAATATTATTACTTTAAAATATATTTATCATGTTTGTAGTAATACCACGGACATTTTCTATTAACTTTTTTGTATTAAAAACGTTTTTTGTGTAATAGAGAACTAAAACCTGAAACTAAACATATAAGCCAAACTAACACACTTGCTCGCAGAAAGATTTAAATGTTTAGTTGAGTGTCCTTTAAATATATAATTTTTTCAACAAAATTTTGTTATATACGATTAGACTATCACTGCCAGCCCTTAATATATGAGATATATTTTATTATTTGTATTTTTTCTGTAGATTTCGGAACGTGATGATTTGTGTAAAAGTCCTATAATTTTTTTAGTATTAATTAATAAAATCTTTCTAAACTTAATATACTTAAATAATCTTTACCAACTTCATTATTAACTTTTTCTATATTCTCGATTTCTTACCGCACATAGGCTTAAAAAAACAAAACAAAAAACACAAAAAAGTATAAAAATAAAAATACAAAAAAACAAAAAACTATAAAACACAAAAAAAAAAAAATACAAAAAAAAAAAAAAAAAATTAAAAAAATGTATATTTATATAAAAACTGATGAATATTTTAGAATAGATCAAAGTAAATTTAATATAAAAAAGACTTTTTTTTCTTTTGCTTTCTTATTATATAAACGCGTATTATAAAAATTTTTATAAATGGAAAAGTATATAAAGTTAAATGATTTGTAAACTTATTGTAAATATGCGTACTTATTATGCAGAGATAGTAAAGACATTTGTGAATATTTATTATTTTGTAATACAAAAAAAAAAAAAAAAAAATTCTTTATAAAATGTCTGTCAAATATTGTTTGCAACTAGAGCAAAAGTCTAGTCACTATTTGGAACACATCAGGCCGTCAATATCTAAGGGAAAATGCAAAAACGACTATTTTAGAGTAAGTAATAAGCAAGTAATTATCAAAAAGGACAAAAGTCCAGTTAGAAGCTTACATTTTATTGGTAGGAATGGGCAATACTGATTTCCGTCTGATTTTAACAACTTGGTAATTTTTTTTTTTCTTTTTTTTTTTTAATCTGAACCTGAAAAGAACCCAGTTACTTTAAGGAACACATACAGCTGTTAAAATGTGAGTGAGATGGAAGCTAAAAATTTCTTGGAGTTAGTCTTAGTTAGACAATGATCAGATAAGATAGACAGGCGCCCAGTATAGAAGCATTCAGTGAAGTGGGGGAAATTCTAGTCACTCATATTTATATTGCTATATAAAATGTATATCATTTTAGCGAAGATATTTAATATATATATAGTTTATATCTAAATTTTGTTTATACTGTTTTATTGAAAATCAATACTTTGTTAAGAAATTATAATTTGTTTATATTTGTTTTTTTTATGGTAGTAAAACTCTCTCAATTTATATTAAATTATAATGTATATCGTTCAGGGAAAACATTTGTTAATACTTAGTTTATAATTAATTGTAATTTATACCGTATAAATGAACCTATTCGATTTACGGTCTATGCCGTTTTAGTGGAGCAATTTGTTTTCTAAACCTGTAAACCATTTTAGTAGAATTTTTCGTTTTATACTTAGGTTATATTTTAATATACCCTTTATTATTATATATAATTTAAATTTATGTAAACTTATCCTCATCTTAATTAATACTCTTTAAATGGAAATATTTGTTTCAAAATTATTATTGTTTTATTGCTTTTTTATTTTTGATTATAATTGGGGAAATGTTTGTTTTATATTTATTTCTAATTCTTTTAAGTAATGCCTTCGACCGGAAATATTCGTTTTATAAATAAATAAAACAAATTCAAATGTCAGATATAATTAGAGTTTAACCGTTTAGTCGATTGTTTTAGTAAATTTGTGTTATCAAAATATGCAGCTTTATAGCAAAAATATTTGTTTTACATTTAGTTTATATTCATAGACAGCGATAAACAGAATAAATCCGTGTACCACCAAGCAACACGACCTCGTCAGCCTCAGACGAAAAATATTAAACACCCAATTAAAACTATAAGACCCCCTAGGATAAGTCCAAAATTTACGATTACTTTATATCTAAATTACTTTAATTGTATATATTTCTTTACTGCTTAAAAAATATTTTTTACAAAAACCAAAACAACTGTTAATAATTGCCATCGTAATGGTAATCACAATGTGATAAACCAATTAACACAATATAAAAAAATAGCTTAATTTATTAGACATAAAGCACTACAATAAAGCAGATGTACCTCAAAAAACATCAAAAACATACATTAATTATAACAGGGGAGTGTGCCATATTTACTTAAAGAAAGGGTATAAAAATATATCAGCGTAAATTAAAATAGAAAATTATGTAGTATTATACCAGATTCTCGTCAGGAAATAGATATAGTATTGACCCTTATAAGGATTCAATACTCTGGTATATGACGTTTCGAATGTTTTAATGCTCATTCCTAGAAACCCCCGTCGGGATATCATCCTCAAAACATGCAAGTAAAACCCACTTCTACGTCGTCAAAACCTTATGTTGCAATAGTACAAATTTGATAGGGCATACTACTGTAAAGCCAAACACCCTAACTCTCTCCCTTTTAAAAAGATACGTGCTAATATACTTTTAAGAAAGTTAGTAGAACTTATTGCGCAGGAGGTAGTCTTAAGGATCTAAATCTAAAAAATTATACCAATCCGCCCAGTAAGTGCTGAATACTTATTTTGTACATATATTAACTAATAAAGGTTAAAAAACAAATTAATAAAAATAAAAATTAAAAGTGAACATGCAACTTACCATATCTTGATTGCAAAAAGTTTTGAAATTTGTGATACTAAAGTGGACTTTTGTGCAACGCGAATGAGCAGATAATTAAAACGCATGTAAAAGTGTACCACGATGCTCTATGACGCATGTTGCGGTAACACGGTGAAAAGCAGAAACAATAGAGAATATGTTCTTTGAGTCAAATTTCAACAGATGTATATGCGGTTGGTAAATAAAAGTGCAAATCAATTGGTAGATAAAAGTGCAAAATGATTGGTTGATGAAAATAAAGTAGTTCAAGTGTATTTTAAAGGGTAAGTAGAAAGTTCCAGTGAACAGTCAGCAAAAGTAAGATATGAACTATCATTTTTTTGTCGCAATGTTTTAGCAATTGTTTTTAGCAATGTACAGTACACTAAAAAATGCGAGAATCTACACGAATAACCTAATCAACTAAGCGATAGGGCAATAATTATTTGAAAATATTTAGCCACACAAATAATAAATTCAAGCTGGGTATTAAATTAGGCATTTTTTATTCAAATTGTTCTACTATTTTAAAATGTCGTTAAAATCCTGGTTCAGAAATGTTTCAAGATTTTCTGACAAAAACATAAATGTTTCATGTACTTCTGTCGTCGTATCTTCTTGTATCATCTGTTCTTGCTCTTTTCCTTTCTCTTTTTCTTTTTTGGCTCTTTTTGTAATTTCCTCATCTTGTAAAAAGGCTGCCATGGATACTCTAATTTCTCTTTATTTATCAATTTGTTTGACCGGTGTGCAGAAAGCTACATTTGATAAGCCGATTGATTGATTAAGCCGACTTTTTGCTGCTTTCCTAAAGTTTGAGCTCGGTCTTCTTCTTTTACTTTTTATATTAGGAATTAAGATGAAGCCGTTGTCTTTAGTACAACCAACGGCTACCGAAATTTTTTTAGGGGTGTTCTACAGAAAAATTGAAAATAAATGTTTTATATATTTCGTAATAACAGAAGTATTATTCATAGAAACATAATATTAGTGATCACAAATTAATATTATGTCAACTTCATTTATTTACAACTAGCCTTTTTTTTTTTTTTTTTTTTTTTTTGTACGAAACCTCTTTAGTTTTTTAACGAGTAATTTCGTTATGTTTTGAATATATTAATAGATCTCCAAGCGACCTCTGGTTCGTGAAGATTTTGAGTGGTTGATTACTCAACCTTTTATACAGCGACTGGTCGTTCTTTATTATACTCCAGTGTATACTGATCATTCTCATAATTTCTTTGCCAGTTGCATTGTATGGGAATACTATTGGAATATCATTGGTTGAGTGAACCTTGTTCTTAATTGGATCCAATTTACCTCCGTGTATTAGCTCATTTTGGGTTTCCAACAGGGCTTTATTTATTTGGTGGTTTATAATCATTAGTGAATATCCCTTAACTACAAGTGTTTCGGCTAAATTCTTCAATTCACTAACCAGATTGGTTTCTCCGGAGATTATTCTATTATATCTTAGGGCTTGGCTATAAATGATATCTATCTTTTGGTGTTTTGGATGATTGAAATGGAAGTTTAATAGGGCCGAGGTATCGGTAGGTTTTTTATACAGTCGCGAGGTGAGGGTTTTATCAATATTTACGTCCAGTATTAAATCCATTAAGTTTATTGATGTAGGTGAGCTATTAAATGTGAACCTAATAATTTTGTGAATCTTATTCATGTATTCCTTGAGATCTTTTAATTCTTCAGTGGTACCATCAAAGATCATAAATATGTCATCAATAAATCTTTTATATACAACAATATTTTTTCCTTTTATATAGACAAATATTTTCATCCAATACACCCATGAAGATGTTGGCGTACAATGGTTCCATTTAAACACTTACTATGTGCTCACCAATAAGTGTTTTTGTTTGTTTTAAAGTGTTCTTCTAAAAAATTTTTTGCTTTTATTTAGCAAAGTAGAAGTTTTTTTTATAAACAATTAGCACACAAATAGTTATTGAAATGTCTTTTTTTTATTATAACACCACAAGTAATAACAAATATTGTTTTTTGGGCAATATTAGGAAAACGAAATTTCACGGAAAACCACACACAAAACTACAAAAATACAAAAAACCAAACAAAAATTAAAATATGTATATATATATATATAAACACGACTTTTGTTTTTATAATATTGGCATATTAACTAATAACCTTTTTAAAATAGATCAAAGTAAATTAAATGTAAAAAAGCCTGTTTTTTTCTTTTGCTTTCTTATAATATAAAAGAGAAATATAAAAGTGTATCATAAAAATATTTATAAAAGGAAAAATATATAACGTTAAACAATTTGTAAACTTATTGTAAATATGCGTATTTATTATGCAGAGATAGTAGAGACAATTGTAAATATTTATTATTTTGTAATTAAAAAAAAAATGCTTCATAAAAGTTTGCCTCTCGTTTTCGATTTTCGGGGTTTCAAGCTTGGGTCAACTATAAAAAGAAAAATATTGCCTAATTCTTGCTTGCGTTTCCTGAGAGCTCTTTTCTTAATGCATTTCTTTTTTGTTTTTCAATAAGAAAAGTACCTTAGAAAGCTAATTTTGAGCAGAATTTATGAGAAATTAGAAGCAGAATTTGAGCAAATTGCAAGACAGTATGAAAAGATATAAATCATTATTAAAAAGAGTAGGTTGTTTTCATGATAGAGAGTTTCTTAAACGTGACAGAGCTTTATTATTAGCATGATGATAAATAAAAATGATAAAAGTAAAAGCCTACGGCACCAGGAGTTCCCAGGCGGTCCCCCATCCAAGTACTACCCTGGCCCAACTTTGCTTAACTTCCTTGATCGGACGAGAACGGGTGTATTCACCGTGGTATGGTCGTAGGCATCAGCTAACCATTTTATATGGCTTCTATATTTAAAGCATGTTTATTTCATCTATTAAAACTTAGACATTAATTGGCATTTGCTAACTTTCGCTTACTAAGTAAGTAAGTAAGTAAGTATAAACAATAGACTACACTAGAAATTATTGTTTGTAAAAAATTATTTCACACACACTATGAAAAAGGTTCAAGTTCATCTTAAAAGTTGTTCGCGATTTAAACACTTACTGTGTGCTCACCTATAAGTGTTTTTGTGTGTTTTAAAGTGTTCTTTCAATAATTTTTACTTTTATTTAGCAAAATGGAATTTTTCTACAAACAACTAGCACACAGTTAGTTATAAAAATGTCTTATTTTTGTTATAACTTCACAAGTAATAACAAATATTGTTTTTGGGGCAATATGAAGAAAACGAAATTTCACGGAAAAAACACAAAAAAACTAAATGTTCTATTTGTGTCTTTTTGTCTTCGAATATCTGCTTCAAATTCAATATTGTGCGAAAGTTGTTAATGAATGGCATCTTATGCGAACGTTACAAGATCTCTCGATTCGATTTGTGAACGCCTTCTATAGTTTCGTATTTATATGGATCCGAGGCAAAATGGTGTTTTTAAATACGTCAACGATCGAGCGAAAGAGATTAGAAACAAATTTCAAGTTAAAGTTGGACATGGTAAAGTTGAAAGTCTGACTAACCATCGTGATGGCCGATGGATTGCCGTCTTCAAATCGATTAAGGATGCTGAAACAATGTCTCGTAATGAAATTGCTGTTTCAGAATGCAGACTGCCTGTTTTCTTCAGAAAACGCGATGAATATGGTTTTTTGATAACGAATAAATGTGACCCAACTATTGATGACGATGCTTTAGTTGAAAAAATATCACCATACATCGAAAAAGTTGTTTCCATAAAACACACAACATACGATTTTGATAACTCGATTAAAGATGGAAGAAGATTGTTTCGAGTCCAACGTAAGGTTTTAGCAAAGGACATAACTCATCAAATTGAAATAAATGGTACAAGAATATTATTACATTTTGCAGGCAAAGAATTTTTGTGCAAGCTATGTGAAACTTTTCATGTACCTAGAGAACGATGCTCAGCTGTTAAGCCTACGAATAACGAAACATCAATTAACAATAACTTAAAAAAATCAAATGAAATGAAAGATATCGAAGTGAACAACATATCAAACAAAAATTCTTTATTCCAGTTTTCTCCACCGACTCCTGTCACTTCAAATGCTACTTATACCAGAGGAGAGGTAAATAATTTTCTTTACTCTAAAATTAAACAAAAATCTTTCGATAATTTAGATTTATCGTTACCAAAAGAAGTTAAAAGTAAGATTATTGCTACGCAAAAAGAATACCAGTTGGCTTTTGACGTTGCCCGACAACTCGAGAGTAAAAAGCGTCCTGTTGAAAACTTAGTAATCGTTGAAGATCTTTTCACCGAAGTTAAGTCGAAAAAGAAGCAAAATAAAGACAAAAAGGCGATGAAGAAGAAAAAAGAAGGCGAGTGTTCTAGCGAGAGCGATTATGATTCGGAGGTCGATATGACGATGGTCGGAAACGTAAGCGATCGAAAAAGATTGCATCTTCAAACGCCAATGAAAGAAAGACCGGCGAATAAAGAAAAAAGAAGCTTAAAACCAAAATGGCAAGGTTAAAAAGAAAGACTTTTTTGAAAGGAGAAGTTTTTTCTGGTATGAATTTTTATTTTACTTTATTATTTTTTACTAATTACTACTACATATTAAGGTTTTCCTCAAAAGCTTTCACCTGATCTAGAAAAGAAAGTTACTTTAATTAAACAAATTTAAAAAAAAAAAAAAAATAAAATAAAATAAAATAAAATAAAAATAAAAAAAGAAAATGGAGGTTTTAAAATTTTACACCTCAAACATTAATGGTTTAAATAACGGAATTAAGATAAGAACAATTATTATTAATTTCAAAAACAAGCCACATGACGTTTTTCTCATACAGGAAACTCATTTAAATATTAAAAATATTAATTCGTTAATAAATATGTGGGAAGGTGATATTTTTTACTCACCGTCTGACACATCATTTACACGAGGAACTGCAAATTTGTTTAAAAATAATTACGAAAAACCAATTTTATTAGGTAACGATTCGAAAGGCAATTATAACTACGTAGGTATAAAAATTAATGATATAAATTATTTAATAATTAATGTTTACGCACCATCCGATGTCGGAAATTCTCAAAATTTAAGAATAAATTTTTTAAGGAATTAAATAATGAATTTAGTAATAAAGATTTAAATGATTTTCAAATTGTAATGGTTGGTGATTTTAATATGACTTTGTCTCATAAAGATAGATACCCAATCATGTTTAAAAGTGAATGTCCCTCGTGCAAAACATTAAAAACCCTTTTAAACGTCTTAGAAATTGAAGATACTTGGCGTGTTTATAATCCTTACAAGCAAGAGTTTACTTTTGCAGCCACCAACGGTGTTTCCCGCTCTAGGCTAATTCGCTTTTATGTGAGTAAAAAATGTAGACAAAATATAAAAACATTTTTCGAGCCAACCATATTAACTGACCACTATAATGCTCAAGTAGTAGTTATAAATACAGGAGATTTTTTGCTCAAGTCAGAAATATGGCTACTAAACAATAAACATTTAGAAAACATCCATTTTAATGCTCTTATACAAGCGTTTTAAAATGAGTGGGGAGAGCAAAAGTATGCTTATGAAAATGTAAAGGGTTGGTGGGAGACCGGTAAAGAAAAAATAAAAATAATTTCGAAAAAATATAGCAAAAAACTTAAACAAAAACAGAGCAAAAAAGAATTTAAATTGATCAAATTATTAAAAAACGCAGCAAAAAAAATGCATATTAATCCAAATATGAAAAAGCTTTACGACGATTTAAAAATAAAACTTGAAAATATAGAAATAGAAAAAGCAAAAGGTGCGGCAATAAGAGCAAAAATTCAATGGAGGTTAGATGGAGAAAAATGCTCCAAATTTTTTTTCGGATTAGAGAAGCAAAAACTTGCCAAGCAATATGTCTCTGAAATTAATGGCAGAGACGGGCAGGTTAAAACTGACTCAAAAGAAATTTTATTAGAGTTTGAAAACTTTTATAGAAATTTATACAAATTTAAAGAAAACGACAAACCTTCTCAAGAGTTTTTGTTCTCAAACGCAAAAGTTCAAAAAGTTTCTAAGGAAGAAAACAAAATTTAAAAAAAAGAGATTTCTGAATGTGAGGTAAAACAAGCTCTAGGGCAAATGAAAAACAATAAGTCACCCGGTTCAGACGGGCTAACTATAGAGTTTTATAAACATTTTTTCGGTTTGATTAAGAAAAAATTGATTGAAAGTTTAAATAACGCTTTGTTTACAGGCGAAATGACAAACTCTTAAAAGGAAGCATTAATTACATGTATTTTTCAAAAAGGAAACAAAAACGATATCGCTAACTGGAGACCCATATCTTTAACAAATGTAGATTATAAAATTTTAACAAAAGTTTTGGCCAACAGGCTCAGAGATGTTTTACCTAACATTATACATAGCAATCAAACTGCATGCATAAAAAACAGAACAATATATTATAATCTAAGTTATACTAGAGACATTATTAGCATAGCTCAAAAATGCAAGCTAGACGCTTGCATCCTTTCAATAGATCAGGTGAAAGCTTTTGATAGGGTGGATAGAGCTTTTTTGTTTAAAAGTTTAGAACATTTTGGATTTGGTAAAGTTTTCACATCTTTTATAAAAACAATCTATAATAGTATAAATGCTAAAGTAAAAATAAACGGTTTGTTATCGGAAAAAATAGATATTTTAAGAGGAGTAAGGCAAGGTTGTCTTTTGTCAATGATACTCTACATCATTCAGGCAGAAATTTTTTCATTTTATGTTAGGCAAAACAAAAATATTAAAGGAATTCGTGTTGAAGGTAGTGAAACAAAAATACAGCAATACGCCGACGACACCAATTTCTATCTAATCGGTGATGATTCCATTAGAGAGGTAGGAAAAGCCTTAAAACTAAACCAAAAAGCCACTGGCGCTAAAATAAATATTGCCAAATGCCAAGGCATATGGCTAGGCAAAAACATTTTTAAAGATAAGAACGAGCACTTAAATTTCAATTGGGAGGAAAACGTTTTTAAAAGTCTAGGCGTTTTTTTCTCAAATAACGCAAACTTCAAGTACGAAACATACTGGAAGGAGCGTTTTTAAAAAATGGAAAACTCTCTGCGATATTGGGAAAAATACAACTTGTCGCTTAAGGGAAGAAAAACAGTAATAAATTCTTTAATCATTCCTCAAGCGCTGCATATGGCCTTTATAGCGCCCCTACCTAGTAAAGCAGTTTTGAATAAAATTGAATCAAAAATTAGTAATTTTTATTGGAGTGGCAAAATTTGTAAACTAAATAAAACAAAAACGCAACAAAAAATAAATGAGGGCGGCGCAGGAGTTAACTGTTTTATCAAAAAACTTAAAGCAATTCAACTGCAATGGGTCAGTAAATTTTTTAATGAAAATTTAAGCGGTCCTTGGAAAGATGCAACAGTTTATATTTTAAATAGTCATAGAAATGCAAACCAAGACAAACACATTTTTGAAACTATCCCTACTAAAATCAAATTATTACCCCCATTTTATTCTCAACTATTAGTTAATTGGCATAAATTAAAACAAAAACATGTTTTACCTCTTACCGATATTGAACAAATTATAAATCAACTTCTCTTTTTTATTTCAATGGTAAAAACATTTCCAAATAAACATTTAACTCCAAGCGAAACCCACATTAAAAATGATATAATACTTAAAGCCGACATTACAAAAACATTTCAACCGGGTTTTTTAAATTACAGAAGCATCGGTTTAAGCGAAACAGAATTAGAAATTATTACAAAGGCGCTGCCAAGAAAATGGCAAAAAAAAATTGTATCGGAATGTCAAAGTTATGATTTTAAAAAGTCTTCCTTATATATTGCAAAAAGAAAAACAAAATATGAATATAAATACCTAACTGTTTTAAATTTTTACAAATTATTAAATAAACCAACAAAAACATTGAATTATAAATACTTTGAATGGAAAGATACTTTTGAAAGCATGAAAAATTTAAAAAAAGAAGATTGGAAGCGTTTCTTTATAAGACTTCATAAAAGAAATACTAACAATAAAGCGAGCGAAATTTTATTTAAAACTGCACATTTTATTTTGCCAACTAACGAAAGAATGTTTGATCTTAAAGTTAGAATAGACAAACTTTGCCCACAGTGCAAAATAAAAAATGAAAATACTGCACACATGATGTACGAATGTGATAAAGTACAGCCTTTAGTTTTTTATGTCCTAGATATTTTAGATCAGCTCTACCCTAGCGAATACCCTCATGTTAACAATTTTAAGTTTATTTTTTTTGGTTACGAAAAAAACGCAGCCCAGAGATGTTTTGGGGCTTTACTATTGGAAGTTTTAATTTGTAAAATTTATTTTAATAGAATGAACAGTCAGTTTAAAAATAAAGTTTATACTAAGAAATATTTGCTAGAAAAGTTTGAAAAAAAAGTGAAAAAATTGTTCATAAATGAATTAGAAATGCTGAAACAACAAAATAAAAAGACAAAACACATAAATGAAATAAGAAATATTTTTATAAACGGAAAATTGAATTTGATTTCAGATATTCGGGACTATTTCGAATAATTTTTACTTTTTCGTTTTTTATTCTTCCTTGGTTTCTTTTTTGGGTTTGTTATTTTTATTTTTTATTTTTACGGGTCCATTGGACATCTTTGTAATCGTTTTTTTCGTTTTTTCGTTAAACCTTGTAAATTATTTACACTGATGTAAACAGTGGCAGCGTTGACATCAGTGTCGACATGGAAACTGATAAGGAAGAGCATATTGAAAAAAAACAGTCTTCAAAAAAACGAGAATCCGCCCAGCCGACAAGAAAACTGTTGGGAATTACGGAAAAAAACACATCTAAACTTCTTCAGTATTTGTGTTAATAAGGTATGCACCATAAAAATCCGTTTACTTAGTTGTGGTTACCGATTATTAGTATAAATTTTATTTTAATATGGCAATAAGTTATGCTGGTGCGTTGACCTCTGGTAAATCATCTGTGCTGACGAAAACCAATCTTGGAATTTTTGGATCGAAAGCCGAAGTCGATAACTCCAACGTTTTAGTGTGCCGTTACGGTGATTTGAATTGTAGTGTGAACGACTTTCTTTCTGCCTTGGCTGATAAAAAGTTACTTGGAAATGTTTGGGGTGTAACGAGACACTACGCCAACAAACTTTTTGAATTTGCAGTGGTAAACATCTCCTCTTTGTCATCTTTTCTCGACACTGAAATTGAAGTCAAAGGTTGCTCTTTAACTTTTCAGCAGAAGTTCATTCGAAAGGTGCACGTGCTGGTCCAAAATATCCCCATTGGCACGCTTGAAATGGCTGTCAAAGCGCCATCGTCCTGTTTGGCAAGCACTTGGCTGTAGGAAGAGGGGAGTTCGACTCCTTTTATTTGCAAAAATGTAAGGCCCACGGTGAGGATATCTTCACTGGTAATGTGATTATTATTATCAGGAACTGGAAGAATCCGACCCAAAATCCTCTACCTCGATATCAAAACGTTGACGGACTCACCCTAAGGTATAAGCATCAAGGCCAGCCCGAATCCACTCCAAAATCATCAAACCCAACCATAGTACCCTCAGATCCAATAAAACCCACTATATCACAAGTCGACAGCGCAAGTATAGACATTGATGTTAACAGTGGCAGCGTTGACATCAGTGTCGACATGGAAACTAATAAAGAAGAGCATAGTGGATAAAAACAGTCTTCAAAAACTCGAAAATCCGCCCAGCCGACAAGAAAACGACTGGGAATTTTGGAATGTTAAACTTGAAAAAAGGTAACAAACACAGCAGAGAAAAAAGAACCCGCGTGTTTGGATGAAGTTTTGTTTTTGAAAGAAAAAGATGTTTTGACGTGTTTTGACGACGAAGCGGATTCTCTTGTAATTGATGAAGACTATGAAAGCCAACTGTGTGCCGAAAAGAAATCGTAAGATTTTTATTTCCTCTCATTTTTTTCGTTTCAATTTTCTTCTTTTAACTTTGTTCTCAAATCAGACTTTTATTTCGAACTTTGTCGCTCTAAGTTTTTATTTTTATCTTTCTGCAAAAAAATCTTTTTTTTTCGACTTTTTTTTGTTCTTTTTTAATTTCTCATTAGTTATGCATGACACGTTTCTTAACGAGCGCTTAAGCTGTGCATGTTTGTATTGTTGTAGTTCGCACTTTTGTGTAAAATTGTATGGTCCAGTGCGTCCATCTGTTTGTATTACGTCAGTTAAATGGAAAACTCGTGCATTAAGATTAAGACTTTTTTGTTCGTTTTATTTGTGTCAGGTTGTAAAATTATTATATTCATGTTTAAGCGACACAAGTTTTCAAACTAAGAAAGCTGTTTCTCTCCATCATGGCTATTAACATTTTAACATGCAACATAAACGGTCTAAACGACCAAACTAAACGCGACAATTTTTTTGGTTTTCTTAAAAAGTCCTCCTACGATCTCATCCTCCTTCAGGAAACAAAGTCCGGACCGTCCACTGTTAAGCAGTGGGGTGACGAATGGACTGGCGAGTCTATTTGGAACTCTGGTCCGAGCCATAGTTGTTGCGGGGTGGCTATTCTCTCTAAATCCAACATTTCGTTAACCGAACTAAAAAGGGACGCTAACGGTAGAATTTTAAACGCCATGATCAAAATTGACGAACACGAAATGCAGGTGCTGAATATTTACGCGCCCAATGTGCCGAGAGAAAGGCGCCATTTTTTTGGCGACCTTGGCGAATTCTCGCAGGACACAGGACTACCCGTCCTGCTGGCCGGGGACTTCAACATGGTCGAAAGCCTGCCTCTTGACACAGAAGGAACAAACAACGCTAAATATCACACCTACGGCATTTCTGAACTCGGGGTGTTCCGAGGTAAGTATAACCAAGTAGATGTTTTTCGTTATAAGTTTCCAATAAACGAGAATTCACATGGCGCAATCAGACGGTCAAATGTAGACTCGACAGAATCTACTGCCTTGATAAAGTCGCCAAAAAAACAACACGCTCCAAAATTCTCACCAACCCATTTTCCGACCACGAGTTCGTGTCAACAACAGTCAACTTTAGTCAATTTAGGAGAGGACCAGGTAACTGGAAATTAAATTGTTCTCTTTTGGAAATAGAGGTGCATAGGCAAAAAATTGAACTCTTAATTCAAGATTGGCAAACAAAAAAACGGTCCTACACGTCAATTTTAAAATGGTGGGACGACTGCAAACTTTTTGTAAGGGCTGAATTACAACACATATCGATACAGGAAAGTGCGAAAAACAAAAAACAAATGAAAAGGATTGAAAACGAAATCCAACGGTAGCAACAAAACGCTAACCCGAATTTAGATAGCATCAAAGAAAAACGCGATGCTCTTTTCTTGCTCCAGTTTCCCGGAGCGATTATTCGCATGAAACAAAAACTAATCGAAGAAGGAGAAAAACCTTCCAAATTTTTGTATAATTGGGAAAAAACTCGACAGCGGAACAAGTCAATTACCGAAATTCGCAAGAATGACGGCACATTGACGAGTGAACCTGGCAAAATACTAAACTCCCTAGCAACTTATTATAAAAACATTTACACCAAAACAAATTTATGCAAAGACAGCCAAAACCGTGTCTTGTCACACATCACTAAACGTTTGAGTGATGAAGAAAACGAATTTTTAAACACCCGCCTAACCGGCGCGGAACTAAAAGAGGCCCTTTTTAAATTTGAAAACGGAAAATCTCCGGGCTATGACGGATTTCCAGCTGAATTTTACAAAACTTTTTGGCACGTTTTAGAAAAAGATTTTGAAGAACTTGCTTACGAAATTCTTTTCGTAGAAAAAAACACGAGCCGCTCTATGAAAAAATCAATAATTTCACTTATTCCCAAACAAGGAGATCTTACTAAATGCAAAAATTGGAGGCCTATATCTTTATTCGGCGCTGATTACAAAATAATCACAAAAGCGCTGGCCCTAAGACTTGCAAAAGTAATGGGGAAAATTATAGAACCAAATCAAACTTGCGGAATTCCAGGTAGAAACATTTTTTCAAATTTACACCTAATACGTGATCTTATAGATTACGCCGAATTTAAAAAACTACCTAGTTTCATTTTGACAATAGATCAAGAAAAGGCGTTTGACAAAGTCGATCGCGCGTTTCTGCTGCAGATTCTCCGAAAATTCAATCTCGGAGAATATTTCGTATCATTCATTAACACCATGAATTCAGATGTTTCGGCAACTGTTCTGAATTGCGGCTTCCTGTCTACCTCCTTTCTTACGGAAAGGGGAGTCAGACAGGGAGACCCACTCTCTCTTTTGCTGTACGTTTTTGTTGCTGAAGCTTTGGCTTTGGTGATCAGAGCGGATAGCAGAATAGAGGGTTTTACTCTGCCGGGAACACGGAAACCTCTAAAACTACAGCAGTACGCAGACGATTCGAACTTTTTTGCTAAGGACGTAAAATTTGTTCGCTTTTTCTTTGAAAACCTAAAACTATTCCAAAAAGCAAGTGGTTCAGTGATCAACGCCTCAAAAACCAAGGGTCTCGCTCTTGGGGGTTTTGATCCTGAAATTTACACACAATTGGACGACATAGAGTTGAACAATGTTACCGGTTTCAAAATTTTAGGTGTCACATTATACACCAGACTGAGCGATACTACCAATTTTAACTGGCAAGTAGCTCTTAACAAAACAGAGAAAAAGCTCATGTTTTTGGGACTGCGTACTTTGTCACTTAGGGGAAAGACTAATCTGATAAATACGCTAGCAATGTCAAAAGTGTGGTTTCTAGGAAACGTTTTGCCCACTCTCGGGTAATAGAGCGTTTGCATCGAGCCATTTTCGAAAATCTGTGGCAAAAGACCAATTTCAACCCGGTCAAACGAGAGACGCTTTTCTTACCCGTCAAAAGCGGGGGTCTCGGAATTTTATCACCGAAGGAGCATAGTCTTGCGATCCGCCTCAAAACGCTCTTTCAAATAAAAGAACGCGAAGAGGACAAAACTCGCGATTCTTACTACTTTTCAAAGTATTGTGTGGCAAGTTCACTTGTTAAATATACTAAGCAAAACGAAAGCTGGAGTTTTTTAAGGCAAAACACTTTTCCAAAACACTGGGACAACAAAATGTCTCAGTACTTCAAAAATACAATTGATATCTTAGATAAATACGCGTCCCTCTTTAACATCCCCCTAAAATCAACAAAAAATTTATACTTAGAAGTGGCAAAATACAAAAAGACAGTCGTGCCAGCAGAACTTTTCTGGAACAGTTCAACAAAAACAACAATGCCGTGGACCCAAATTTGAAAAAGAAATTTCACCTCCCACGCATACGGACCGACTCAAAACATCCTCTTTCGATTTCTCCATAACAGCTTACCCTCTGCTGCCTTGCTTGCCAAAAGCACAAGGCAACAGATCGTCAAAAACAACAAATGTAAAAGTTGCCGTAAAATTGAGGACAACCTGCACATCTTTGCCTACTGTCCTCCTTCTGTTACAATATGGAAATACTTTAAACATGTATATAACTCCTTGACATCCCAAAACAACTTTTTTCCAATAAATTGCATCTTCTCGATTGAGACTGCGAATTTATCGGAGAAAAACCCTACCTCGCTGCTGCTGTTGACAGTCACTCAAACCATTATGAGTAAAATATGGAACAGCAGATGCCACCATATGTATAAAAATTCAAATATTGACCCAACGGCAGTGATCAGGATAATTAACAGAAACATCAGGAATATTATTACTTTAAAATATAATTATCATGTCCGTAGAAACACCACGGACATTTTTTGTCCACTTTTTTGTATTAAAAACGTTTTTTGTAAAATAGAGAACGGGAACCTGAAACTAAACATATGAGCCAAACTAACACACTGGCTCGTAGATAGAACTAAATGTTTAGTTGAGTGTTCCCGTGTCCATTAAACATATAATTTTTTTTACAACAAAATTATTGTTATTTATGATTAAACAATCACTGCCAGCCCTTAGTTTTTTTTCAGATATATTTTATTATTTGCATTTTTTTCTGAAGACTTAGTAATGTGATGATTTGTGTAGAAGTCCTGTAATTTTTTTAGTATTAATTAATAAAATCTTTCTCAACTAAATATACTTAAATAATCTTTACAAACTTCATTATCAACATTCTTCCATATTCTCGATTTCTTTCCGCACATAGGCTCAAAAAAACAAGAAACACAAAAAAATATAAAAATAAAAATACAAAAAAATGAAAAACTTAAAAAACACAAAAAAAAAAAAAATACAAAAAAATAAATAAACCAAACAAAAATTAAAAAATGTATATATATATATATATATATATATATATATAAACACGACTTTGTTTTTAAAATATTGGCATAGTAACTAATGAACTTTTTAAAATAGATCAAAGCAAATTAAATGTAAAAAAGCCTGTTTTTATTTCTTTTGCTTTCTTATAATATAAAAGAGAAATATAAACGTGTATCATAAAAATATTTATAAACGGAAAAATATATAATGTTAAACGATTTATAAACTTTTGTAAATATGCGTATTTATTATGCAGAGATAGTAAGGACAATTGTAAATATTTATTATTTTGTAATAAAAAAAAAATTAAAAAAGAAAAAATGCTTCATAAAAGTTTGCCTTTCGTTTTCGATTTTAGGGGTTTCGGGCTTGGGTCTACTATAAAAAGAAAAAAATTGTCTAATTCTTGCTTGCGTTTCCTGAGAGCTCTTTTCTTAATGCATTTTTTTTTTGTTTTTCAGTAAGAAAAGTACCTTAGAAAGCTAATTATGATCAGATTTAATGAGAAATTAGGAGCAGAATTTGAGCAAATTGCAAAGACAGTATGAAAAGATATAAATCATTATTAAAAAGAGTAGGTTGTTTTCATGATAGAGAGTTTTTTAAACGTGACGGAGCTTTATTATTAGTATGATGATAAATAGAAATGATAAAAGTAAAAGCCTACGGCACCAGGAGTTCCCAGGCGGTACCCCATCCAAGTACTACCCTGGCCCGACGGTGCTTAACTTCCGTGATCGGACGAGAACGGGTGTATTTACCGTGGTATGGTCGTAGGCATCAGCTAACCATTTTATATGGCTTTTATATTTAAAAGCGTGTTTATTTCATCTATCAAAACTTAGACGTTAGTTGGCATTTGCTAACTTTCGCTTACTAAGTAAGTAAGTAAGTAAGTAAGTAAGTAAGTAAGTATAAACAATAGACTACACTAGAAATTATTGTAGGTAAAAAATTATTTCACACACACTATGAAAAAGGTTCAAGTTCATTTTAAAAGTTGTTCGCGATTTAAACACTTACTGTGTGCTCACCTATAAGTGTTTTTGTGTGTTTTAAAGTGTTCTTTCAATAATTTTTACTTTTATTTAGCAAAATGGAATTTTTTCTACAAACAACTAGCACACATTTAGTTATAAAAGTGTCTTTTTTTTATTATGACACCACAAGTAATAACAAATATTGTTTTTGGGGCGATATAAAGAAAACGAAATTTCACGGAAAAAAACACAAAAAACTAACAGTTCTATTTGTGTTAATAAGGTATGCTTAAAAAAACAGTAAAAATACATACTGAAACTTCTTAGTTTTCTTGCTTGTGGTTTTTTACGATTTAGGTGCGATATTCAAGATGGCGGCTGGTGAGCCTGGTGGTGGCGATGCTTTGTCGAGTACTTCGCGAAAAAGTTCTGTTGTTAACAATGATGTCGTTTTAAATGTTAATGATGCTGATAATCTGTTAAAAAAAATGAATTTTGTAGCTAATGGTGAATATATTGAAGTCATACCGATTGAATATAGCGATGATGATCTGTCGAGTGAGGAAGAACAATATCATGGTATACCTCAACCAAAAAGTTATGCTTCGGCAAGAAAATCATTTAAAAATGTCGATCGACGACCACTTACAAGAACTCTGGTTGCCAAGGTTCAAACTCGAATCACAATTGTTGATGTGATTGTCGAAATAGAAAATGCTAATATAGCGAAAGAGTTTGAAGGAGTCCAACTTACAAATAGGAACTCTGTTATTGAAATTTTAATGAAATCCGACGGAGCGAAAAACTACCTTCTCAAAAAAGGTTTAAACATAAATGGATTTCACCATATTTTCAAAAAAGCAAATCCGAACCGACATCCGAGTAGGCGCACACACGTTTCTGTTTTTGGTTTGCCCTTAGAGGCCAAAAACACTCAAATTGGCAAATGTTTTGAACAATTAGGTTGCCATTATGGAGGATTTGGTTTCTCCGAAACCTGTCAACATGGATTTGCTTGGCTATAGAGTCAAAACAAAACACAATGGGCAAATTCAAACTCAAGAAAGAAACGTCAAGGTATTGAATGAAAAGGTTAATCCACCTAAAGATGTTGATATTGTTAATAACGAAAGTGTTTCAGTTGAAATGGTGAGTATAACAGAAAACTCTACTGCTGTTGAAGAAATCTCTTCGCAGAATAGTGATGGAATGGTTTCCCCAATTGACGAAAATGTAAATAATGTTATTGATCAAGTCGTTGTATCGGGAGAAGATTTTAAAGAAGTTGGTAAATCACGAAAGAAAAGAAAGAAGCGAGGTGAAGAAATAAAATCAACGTTGGGTGATACAGGAGATAGCAAAAGACGAAATGACGAAGAAAAGAGAGTTGCAAATGACAAGATTGGAGTTAAAAATTGGTACGAGGATATGATAGAGTCGGGAGAAATCGAGGAAGTTGAAGGAAAAATTACGTGAGGAATTTTAATTTTTACTTTATTTTTTATTTTTAATTTTTTTGTTTCATAATATTTTTTTTTTTATTTTTAACTTTTAAAAAAAAAAAAAAAAAAAGAAACGTTATTTGCGAACAATTGTGTTCGGAGCATGCGTAAGAACTTCCGTGATTTTTTAGGTTGTTAAAATGTATTTATTTTTGGTTTCCTTAATTCGAAATGTGTCATTTTTTTAATGTTTTAATAATGTCTGTTCTAAAACTTAATTGATTTCCTTGTTTTCGAGATAATTAGTAGAAATGGCTTTTAAAATTTTGTCAAATAACGTCAATGGCCTTAATAATGTAGCCAAAAGAAAAAATATTTTTAACTTTCTAAAAAACTTATCTTGTGATTTTTATTGTATCCAAGAAACCCATAGCACCGATGAATCGGCTGTAGAATGGGCCAAAGAATGGCAAAACAAAACTGAAGGCTGTTCAGTAAGGAACAGCGGCTCAAGCCGCGAATGCGGTGTGGCCATTCTCTTTAAAAAAGAAACTAAAATTACAGAAATAACTAAGGACAAAAGCGGAAGAATTCTTGCTGTCACAGCAAAAGTAGACAATTTAAACATTAGATTAATTACTGTTTATGCTCCGAACACGCATAGTGTCAAAGAACGTTTTTTTAAGAAACTAAATAAACACGCGGGAGCATATGATTTTTTAATATTATCTGGTGATTTCAACATGGTTGAAAACCCTATTCTTGACCGACAAGGTGGGGATTTATTAAATAAAAACCAGCAAATCGGTCTCAAACAGTTAAGCGCGTTTAAGAAAGTTCATAAAGTGAATGACGTATTCAGAACGAGTTTTCCCCAAAAACTATTTTTTACTTACGAAAAAGAAGATAAAAGTTTCAAAAGTAGAATAGACAGAATTTATGTGTCGGATGCAAATTTGAATAAATGTGAATGCAAGTTTGTTGAAAACAAACTTAGCGACCATGTAGCTGTTTTTTACGATCTAATTTTAAAAGAACATAACGAGAGAGGGCCTGGTTACTGGCATCTTAATACGAGTTTGTTAGGTGAGGTGATGTTTGAAAATAAACTAAAAAATGATTTTGAAAAAAAGAAAAACAAAAAATTCAAATTTGCAAACAACAATCAATGGTGGGACGTAATAAAAACTAGGATTAGGGATATTGCGATAGAGGTGTCGAAAGTTAAAAAGAGAGAAAACAAAACTCGCGAAGCGTTTTTAAAAAATCAAATAAACCTAGAAAAAAGTCAATAGAGATAATGAGAAAATTAAGCAAATGCAAAAAGAACAAAAAGAGCTGTTTAACAACAGCGGAATTTTTGTGCGAACGAAACGAATTATTGTCGAGGAAGGAGAAACGCCTTCTAAAGCGCTTTTTCAATTAGAAAAAAGTAACCAAACCAAAAAAACAATTAAAAAAATTAAAAGCGGCGATAAAACTTACAGAGACACGGAAAACATTTTAAAAACCATTAGGAATTTTTACAAATCGCTTTATAAAAGGAAAAAATTAAATCAAGAAATGCAAGAAATTTTCTTGAACAACATTCAAAATTGTTTAACAAATGATCAAAATGCTTTTCTTAATGTAAATTTTAGTAGCGAAGAACTTTTTAACGCTGCGAAGTCGCTCAGCAAAGGAAAGACTCCTGGAATTGATGGAATTCCCGTTGAGTTCTACATCGAATATTGGCATATATACGGTGAAGAACTAACGGCTTTGTTTAACGAAAATGTTTTTAATCCGAAAAACGAATTGTCCTGGTCACAGAGGACAGCGCTGATTAGTCTTCTGCCCAAGGACGGCGACTTAACTTTTATACAAAATTGGCGTCCCATCTCTCTATTATGCGCCGACTATAAAATTATTACAAAGGCGCTAGCTTTGCGACTTTTGAAAACTCTATATCGCATACTAGGATCGTCCCAAACGTGTTCAGTCCCTGAAAGAAACATTTTTTCAAATCTGTTTCTTTTGAGGGACGTCATTCACTATACGAGCGAAAAAAATATCGAAAGCGTTTTGCTGTCAATTGATCAAGAAAAAGCGTTCGACAAACTTGATAGACATTTTTTGTTCAAAATTTTAGAAAAATATAATTTGGGTCAAAATTTTATCAATGCTATTAAACAAACAATGAAACAAAATCAATCCATAGTAATAAACAACGGTTACATGAGTAAACCGCTAAAAGTTCGCAGAGGTGTTCGTCAAGGCGACCCCATTTCCCTTATGTTTTATTGCCTGGCGGTGGAAGTACTAGCCCTCGAGTTTAAAAAGAACAGACTCGTGGACGGTATTCCGCTGCCAGGATCAAAATCAAATTTGAAAGTTTTGCAATATGCTGACGACACTACACTTTGTGTGAGAAGTCGCGAGTCAATCGAGGAAGTTTTTAAAATTTTAGAAAAATTTGAGAAAGCCTCTGGCTCAAACATTAACAAAAACAAAACCAAAGCGATGGCTCTGGGCGGATTCAACTACTTTGCTTACGAGAACACCTTGTGCGAAAATAAACAAAATATTATTTGGTCGAACGTGACAGGAATCAAAATTTTAGGAATAACTTTCCATTCTGACTTAGCGTATGCGGCGAGGATAAATTGGAAGAAGGCCATTGATAAGTTTAAAAAAAAATTATTGAGTTTTAAATACAGGAGCGTTTCTTTGAAATGCAAGGGAATTTTCGTCAATACTCTTGCTTTGTCAAAGGTGTGGTTTGTCGCTAACGTTTTTCCCGCAACAAAATTAGATCAAAAAAAAATAAACAAAGAAATTTCAATGTACCTTTGGCAGAGTTTAAATGCCGAACCTGTCAAAAGAGAAATCCTCAAACTCCCAGTTGACAAGGGAGGGTTGGGAATACTAGATGTTCAAAACCAGTGTCTAGCACTAAGGTTAAAACATCTTCTGAAAATGAGCGAAAAGGACAACCCGCATGAGAGTTTTTATTTGCAAAAATATTACTTATCTTACCCCTGAATCATCTCGCTAAAACGAAATACCCTCGATGGTTATACATGACGGGAAACAACAGTCCCAAATCAATTAACAATCTACCTTTTTATTATAAAGATGCAATTGAGACTTTTAAAAATGATTTAAAAATTTTCCAAATAGGTCAAAAAACAACAAAAAACATTTATGCTCACGTTTTAGGCAGATCAGAAAACAGAGCCATTAAATTAATTGAGCTTTCGTGGAATGCCAAATTTCAAAAAACTCTTCCATGGAAAAAAATTTGGGAGAGGAATTTTTACTCGCACGCCCTCGGGACGAGCAAAAACACCCTTTGGCGAATTTTAACTAATTCTCTGCCAACCTTAGAAAAAGTAAACGGATGGCGCTCAAAAAGAAGACAATTCCACGGAAACTCAAATTGCAAAACTTGTAACCGTGTCGAAGACACTCTACACCCTTTTCTTTTTTGCATTAAAGCGCGAGCAGTTTGGAGAAAATGAGATTTATATACGAAAGGTTGATTCCAGAAAAACCTTTCAATTCTGTGCACGCTCTCTTTTTAATTAACATTGAAGAATTACAAAAAAAAGATAAAAAAGCAAAAATTATAACGACCTTAACTAATATAATAACAACAGAGTTGTGGAAAAGTAGAAACTTAAAATTAAAAGAAAGTCAAAACATTAACTCTGCGAGAATTGTAGAAAACATAATGAGACAAATAAAATATATATGGAAAAAAAAATACAATAAATACCTTAGAGAAAACAATGTGGAAAATTTTCATAAGATGTTCTCTTTAAACAACGCAATTTGCGACATGAACAATCGAGACTTAACATTCACCATCTAGACGATGATGAATAGTAGGTCTCGAAAAACTTTAGAAAATTACGGGTGTTCAACCATAGTCTCTTACGAATTACATGACCCTAGTCGTCCGGTGACGGCTGCGGTTGTGTGTATTTTTTATAAAGTCGTGGGTTAATCGCCATGATATATTTATTTTAAGCACGCTTTCTTTTTATGTGAATATTTATTTATTAGTGGTTTGCATGACCCTAGTTGTCCGGTGATGACTACGGTTGTGTGTATTTTTTATAAGGTCGCGGGTTATTCGCCGCGACGTATTTATTTTAAACACGGATGTTTCTTTTTCTTTAAATTTAACGATTCCATGACCCTAGCCGCCCGGTGGTGGCGAAGGTTGTGTTTATATTTTATAAGGTCATGGGTTAATCGCCATGACGAATTTATTTTAAGCATGGAAACTAATGACTAATAATTTTTTTTTTATATATACCCACAAGTAGTTTTTCACCTTTCAAATTATTTATACACTGAGTTTACTTAATGGCGCAAATTTAAATTTTTATCACCTTTTAACTAAAATCGTCCTTTTCATCAAGTAAATAGCTGTTTCTTTTTTAATCCCCTCCTTTCTGTTAAATTTTTCCTTTTTTTTTTTTTTTAAAACATACAAAACTTTTAACTTAGTAAGACTCTTAAAAGTGATTTTTAAAACATTTAAACATTAAAATCGTCTTTGATATATTTGTATAACTATATAACTTGTATATATATTACGGAACACCAATTGTTGTAAAATTGCCCTAATTGTAAATTATTTTTCATAAAACATATGTAAATATGTTTTTAAAAAAAAAAAAAAAAAAAAAAAAAAAAAAATAAGGTATGCTTCATAAAAGTTTGCCTCTCGTTTTCGATTTTCGGGGTCTCGGGCTTGGGTCTACTATAAAAAGAAAAAAATTGTCTAATTCTTGCTTGCGTTTCCTTAGAGCTCTTTTCTTAATGCATTTCTTTTTTGTTTTTCAGTAAGAAAAGTACCTTAGAAAGCTAAATTTGAGCAGATTTTATGAGAAATTAGGAGCAGAATTTGAGCAAATTGCAAATACAGTATAAAAAGATATAAATCATTAATAAAAAGAGTAGGTTGTTTTCATGATAGAGAGTTTCTTAAACGTGACAGAGCTTTATTATTAGTATGATGATAAATAGAAATAATAAAAGTAAAAGCCTACGGCACCAGGAGTTCCCAGGCGGTCCCCCATCCAAGTCAGGGTTAGGGTTAGGTTGCGGCTTCCTGTCTACCTCCTTTCTTACGGAAAGGGGAGTCAGACAGGGAGACCCACTCTCTCTTTTGCTGTACGTTTTTGTTGCTGAAGCTTTGGCTTTGGTGATCAATGCGGATAACAGAATAGAGGGTTTTCCTCTGCCGGGAACACGGAAACCTCTAAAACTACAGCAGTACGTAGACGATTCGAACTTTTTTGCTAAGGACGTAACATGTGTTCGCTTTTCCTTTGAAAACCTAAAACTATTCGAAAAAGCAAGTGGTTCAGTGATCAACGCCTCAAAAACCAAGGGTCTCGCTCTTGGGGGTTTTGATCCCGAAATTTACGCACAATTGGACGACATAGAATGGAACAATGACACCGGTTCTAAAGTATTAGGTGTCACATTTTACACCAGACTGAGCGATACTACCAATTTCAACTGGCAAGTAGCTCTTAACAAAACAGAGAAAAAGCTCAAGTTTTTGGGACTGCGTACTTTGTCACTTAGGGGAAAGACTAATCTGATAAATACGCTAGCAATGTCAAAAGTGTGGTTTCTAGCAAACGTTTTGCCCACTCCCGAGTGGGTAATAGAGCGTTTGCATCGAGCCATTTTCGAAAATCTGTGGCAAAAGACCAATTTCAACCCGGTCAAACGAGAGACGCTTTTCTTACCCGTCAAAAGCGGGGGTCTCGGAATTTTATCACCGAAGGAGCAAAGTCTTGCGATCCGCCTCAAAACGCTCTTTCAAATAAAAGAACGCGAAGAGGACAAAACTCACGATTCTTACTACTTTTCAAAGTATTGGGTGGCAAGTTCACTTGTTAAATATACTAAGCAAAACGAAAGCTGGAGTTTTTTAAGGCAAAACACTTTTCCAAAACACTGGGACAACAAAATGTCTCAGTACTACAAAAATACAATTGATATCTTAGATAAATACGGGTCCCTCTTTAACATCCCCCTAAAATCAACAAAAAATTTATACTTAGAAGTGGCAAAATACAAAAAGACAGTCGTGCCAGCAGAACTTTTCTGGAACAGTTCAACAAAAACAACAATGCCGTGGACCCAAATTTGAAAAAGAAATTTCACCTCCCACGCATACGGACCGACTCAAAACATCCTCTTTCGATTTCTCCATAACAGCTTACCCTCTGCTGCCTTGCTTGCCAAAAGCACAAGGCAACAGATTGTCAAAAACAACAAATGTAAAACTTGCGGTAAAATTGAGGACAACCTGCACATCTTTGCCTACTGTTCTCCTTCTGTTACAATATGGGAATACTTTAAACATGTATATAACTCCCTGACATCCCAAAACAACTTTTTTCCAATAAATTGCATCTTCTTGATTGAGACTGCGAATTTATCGGAGAAAAACCCTACCTCGCAGCTGCTGTTGACAGTCACTCAAAATGTTATGAGTGAAATATGGAACAGCAGATGCCACCATATGTATAAAAATTCAAATATTGACCCAACGGCAGTGATCAGGATAATTACCAGAAAGATCAGGAATATTATTACTCTAAAATATAATTATCATGTCCGTAGAAACACCACGGACATTTTATGTCAACTTTTTTGTATTAAAAACGTTTTTTGTGAAATAGAGAACGGGAACCTGAAACTAAACATATGAGCCAAACTAACACACTGGCTCGTAGATGGAACTAAATGTTTAGTTGAGTGTTCCCGTGTCCATTATACATATAATTTTTTTTACAACAAAATTATTGTAATTTATGATTAAACAATCACTGCCAGCCCTTAGTTTTTTTTCAGATATATTTTATTATTTGCATTTTTTTCTGTAGATTTCGTAATGTGATGATTTGTGTAAAAGTCCTGTAATTTTTTTTTAGTATTAATTAATAAAATCTTTCTTAACTAAATATACTTAAATAATCTTTACAAACTTCATTATCAACATTCTTCCATATTCTCGATTTCTTTCCGCACATAGGCTCAAAAAAAAAAAAAGACAAAAAAATGTGAAAATAAAAATACAAATATAAAAAACTTAAAAACACAAAAAAAAAAAAAAAAAAAAAACCAAACAAAAATTTAAAAATATATATATATATATATAAACACGACTTTGTTTTCTAAAATATTGAAATAGTAACTAATGAACTTTTTATAATATATCAAAGCAAATTAAATGTAAAAAAGCCTGTCTTTTTCTTTTGCTTTCTTATAATATTTAAGAGAAATATAATAAGTGTATCATAAAAATATTTATAAACGGAAAAATATATAATGTTAAACGATTTGTAAACTTATTGTAAATATGCGTATTTATTATGCAGAGATAGTAAAAACAATTGTAAATATTTATTGTTTTGTAATAAAAAAAAAAGAAAAAAAAAAAAAAAATGCTTCATAAAAATCCGTTTATTTAGTTGTGGTTACCGATTATAAGTACAATTTTTATTTAAATATGGCAATAAGTAACGCTGGTGCGTTGACCTCTGGTAAATCATCTGTGCTGACGAAAACAAATCTTGGAATTTTTAGATCAAAAGCCGAAGTCGATAACTCCAACGTTTTAGTGTGTCGTTACGGTGATTTGAATTGTAGTGTGAACGACTTTCTTTCTGCCTTGGCTAATAAAAAGTTACTTGGAAATGTTTGGGGTGTAACGAGACACTACGCCAACAAACTTTTTGAATTTGCAGTGATAAATATCTCCTCTTTGTCATCTTTTCTCGACACTGAAATTGAAGTCAAAGGTTGCTCTTTAACTTTTCAGCAGAAGTTCATTCCAAAATATCCCCATTGGCACGCTAAGAAATGGCTGTCAAAGCGCCATCGTCCTGTTTGGCAAGCACTTGGCTGTAGGAAGAGGGGAGTTCGACTCCTTTTATTTGCAAAAATGTAAGGCCCACGGTGAGGATATCTTCACTGGTAATGTGATTATTATTATCAGTAACTGGAAGAATCCAACCCAAAATCCTCTACATCGATATCAAAACGTTGACGGACTCACCCTAAGGTATAAGCATCAAGGCCAGCCCGAATCCACTCCAAAATCATCAAACCCAACCATTGTACCCTCAGATCCAATAAAACCCACTATATCACAAGTCGACAGCGCAAGTATAGACATTGATGTTAACAGTGGCAGCGTTGACATCAGTGTCGACATGGAAACTAATAAAGAAGAGCATAGTGGAAAAAAACAGTCTTCAAAAACTCGAAAATCCGCCCAGCCGACAAGAAAACGACTGGGAATTTTGGAATGTTAAACTTGAAAAAAGGTAACAAACACAGCAGAGAAAAAAGAACCCGCGTGTTTGGATGAAGTTTTGTTTTTGAAAGAAAAAGATGTTTTGACGACGAAGCGGATTCTCTTGTAATCGATGAAGACTATGAAAGCCAACTGTGTGCCGAAAAGAAATCGTAAGATTTTTATTTCCTCTCATTTTTTTCGTTTCAATTTTCTTCTTTTAACTTTGTTCTCAAATCAGACTTTTATTTCGAACTTTGTCGCTCTAAGTTTTTATTTTTATCTTTCTGCAAAAAAATCTTTTTTTTTCGACTTTTTTCTGTTCTTTTTTAATTTCTCATTAGTTATGCATGACACGTTTCTTAACGAGCGCTTAAGCTGTGCATGTTTGTATTGTTGTAGTTCGCGCTTTTGTGTAAAATTGTATGGTCCAGTGCGTCCATCTGTTTGTATTACGTCAGTTAAATGGAAAACTCGTGCATTAAAATTAAGACTTTTATGTTCGTTTTATTTGTGTCAGGTTGTAAAATTATTATATTCATGTTTAAGCGACACGAGTTTTTAAACTAAGAAAGCTGCTCCATCTCTCCATCATGGCTATTAACATTTTAACATGCAACATAAACGGTCTAAACGACCAAACTAAACGCGACAATTTTTTTGGTTTTCTTAAAAAGTCCTCCTACGATCTCATCCTCCTTCAGGAAACAAAGTACGGACCGTCCACTGTTAAGCAGTGGGGTGACGAATGGACTGGCGAGTCTATTTGGAACTCTGGTCCGAGCCATAGTTGTTGCGGGGTGGCTATTCTCTCTAAATCCAACATTTCGTTAACCGAACTAAAAAGGGACGCTAACGGTAGAATTTTAAACGCCATGATCAAAATTGACGAACACGAAATGCAGGTGCTGAATATTTACGCGTCTAATGTGCCGAGAGAAAGGTGCCATTTTTTTGGCGACCTTGGCGAATTCTCGCAGGACACAGGACTACCCGTCCTGCTGGCCGGGGACTTCAACATGGTCGAAAGCCTGCCTCTTGACACAGAAGGAACAAACAACGCTAAATATCACACCTACGGCATTTCTGAACTCGGGGTGTTCCGAGGTAAGTATAACTAAGTAGATGTTTTTCGTTATAAGTTTCCCAATAAACGAGAATTCACATGGCGCAATCAGACGGTCAAATGTAGACTCGACAGAATCTACTGCCCTGATAAAGTCGCCAAAAAAACAACACGCTCCAAAATTCTCACCAACCCTTTTTCCGACCACGAGTTCGTGTCAACAACTGTCAACTTTAGTCAATTTAGGAGAGGACCAGGTTACTGGAAATTAAATTGTTCTCTTTTGGAAATAGAGGTGCCTAGGCAAAAAATTGAACTCTTAATTCAAGATTGGCAAACAAAACAACGGTCCTACACGTCAAATTTAAAATGGTGGGACGACTGCAAACTTTTTGTAAGGGCTGAATTACAACACATATCGATACAGGAAAGTGCGAAAAACAAAAAACAAATGAAAAGGATTGAAAACGAAATCCAACGGGAGCAACAAAACGCTAACCCGAATTTAGATAGCATCAAAGAAAAACGCGATGCTCTTTTCTTGCTCCAGTTTCCCGGAGCGTTTATTCGCATGAAACAAAAACTAATCGAAGAAGGAGAAAAACCTTCCAAATTTTTGTATAATTGGGAAAAAACTCGACAGCGGAACAAGTCAATTACCGAAATTCGCAAGAATGACGGCACATTGACGAGTGAACCTGGCGAAATACTCAACTCCCTAGCAACTTATTATAAAAACATTTACACCAAAACAAATTTATGCAAAGACAGCCAAAACCGTGTCTTGTCACACATCACTAAACGTTTGAGTGATGAAGAAAACGAATTTTTAAACACCCGCCTAACCGGCGCGGAACTAAAAGAGGCCCTTTTTAAATTTGAAAACGGAAAATCTCCGGGCTATGACGGATTTCCAGCTGAATTTTACAAAACTTTTTGGCACGTTTTAGAAAAAGATTTTGAAGATCTTGCTTACGAAATTCTTTTCGTAGAAAAAAACACGAGCCGCTCTATGAAAAAATCAATAATTTCACTTATTCCCAAACAAGGAGATCTTACTAAATGCAAAAATTGGAGGCCTATATCTTTAATCGGCGCTGATTACAAAATAATCACAAAAGCGCTGGCCCTAAGACTTGCAAAAGTAATGGGGAAAATTATAGAACCAAATCAAACTTGCGGAATTCCAGGTAGAAACATTTTTTCAAATTTACACCTAATACGTGATCTTATAGATTACGCCGAATTTAAAAAACTACCTAGTTTCATTTTGACAATAGATCAAGAAAAGGCGTTTGACAAAGTCGATCGCGCGTTTCTGCTGCAGATTCTCCGAAAATTCAATCTCGGAGAAAATTTCGTATCATTCATTAACACCTTGTATTCAGATGTTTCGGCAACTGTTCTGAATTGCGGCTTCCTGTCTACCTCCTCTCTTACGGAAAGGGGAGTTAGACAGGGAGACCCACTCTCTCTTTTGCTGTACGTTTTTGTTGCTGAAGCTTTGGCTTTGGTGATCAGAGCGGATAACAGAATAGAGGGTTTTCCTCTGCCGGGAACACGGAAACCTCTAAAACTACAGCAGTACATAGACGATTCGAACTTTTTTGCTAAGGACGTAAAATGTGTTCGCTTTTCCTTTGAAAACCTAAAACTATTCGAAAAAGCAAGTGGTTCAGTGATCAACGCCTCTAAAACCAAGGGTCTTGCTCTGGGGGTTTTGATCCCGAAATTTACACACAATTGGACGACATAGAGTGGAACAATGACACCGGTTTCAAAATTTTAGGTGTCACATTTTACACCAGACTGAGCGATACTACCAATTTCAACTGGCAAGTAGCTCTTAACAAAACAGAGAAAAAGCTCAAGTTTTTGGGACTGCGTACTTTGTCACTTAGGGGAAAGACTAATCTGATAAATACGCTAGCAATGTCAAAAGTGTGGTTTCTAGCAAACGTTTTGCCCACTCCCGAGTGGGTAATAGAGCGTTTGCATCGAGCCATTTTCGAAAATCTGTGGCAAAAGACCAATTTCAACCCGGTCAAACGAGAGACGCTTTTCTTACCCGTCAAAAGCGGGGGTCTCGGAATTTTATCACCGAAGGAGCAAAGTCTTGCGATCCGCCTCAAAACGCTCTTTCAAATAAAAGAACGCGAAGAGGACAAAACTCACGATTCTTACTACTTTTCAAAGTATTGGGTGGCAAGTTCACTTGTTAAATATACTAAGCAAAACGAAAGCTGGAATTTTTTAAGGCAAAACACGTTTCCAGAACACTGGGACAACAAAATGTCTCAGTACTACAAAAATACAATTGATATCTTAGATAAATACGGGTCCCTCTTTAACATCCCCTTAAAATCAACAAAAAATTTTAACTTAGAAGTGGCAAAAAACAAAAAGACTGTCGTGCCAGCAGAACTTTTCTGGAACATTTCAACAAAAACAACAATGCGGTGGACCCAAACTTGGAAAAGAAATTTCACCTCCCACGCATACGGACCGACTCAAAACATCCTCTTTCGATTTCTCCATAACAGATTACCCTCTACTGCCTTGCTTGCCAAAAGCACAAGGCAACAGATCGTTAAAAACAACAAATGTAAAACTTGCGGTAAAATTGAGGACAACCTGCACATCTTTGCCTACTGTCCTCCTTCTGTTACAATATGGAAATACTTTAAACATGTATATAACTCCTTGACATTCCATAACAACTTTTCTCCTATAAATTGCATCTTCTCGATTGAGACTGCGAATTTATCGGAGAAAAACCCTACCTCGCAGCTGCTGTTGACAGTCACTCAAACCATTATGAGTGAAATATGGAACAGCAGATGCCACCATATGTATAAAAATTCAAATATTGACCCAACGGCAGTGATCAGGATAATTACCAGAAACATCAGGAATATTATTACTTTAAAATATAATTATCATGTTCGTAGAAACACCACGGACATTTTTTGTCAACTCTTTTGTATTAAAAACGTTTTTTGTGAAATAGAGAACAGGAACCTGAAACTAAACATATGAGCCAAACTAACACACTGGCTCGTAGATAGAACTAAATGTTTAGTTGAGTGTTCCTGTGTCCATTAAACATATAGTTTTTTTTACAACAAAATTATTGTTATTTATGATTAAACAATCACTGCCAGCCCTTAGTTTTTTTTCAGATATATTTTATTATTTGCCATTTTTTCTGTAGATTTTGTAATGTGATGATTTGAGTAAAAGTCCTGTAATTTTTTTTTAGTATTAATTAATAAAATCATTCTTAACTAAATATACTTAAATAATCTTTACAAACTTCATTATCAACATTCTTCCATATTCTCGATTTCTTTCCGCACATAGGCTCAAAAAAACAAAAAACACAAAAAAATATAAAAATAAAAATACAAAAAAATAAAAAACTTAAAAACACAAAAAAATAAAAATAAAAAAAACCAAACAAAAATTAAAAAATGTATATATATATATATATATAAACACGACTTTGTTTTTAAAATATTGGCATAGTAACTAATGAACTTTTTAAAATAGATCAAAGCAAATTAAATGTAAAAAAGCCTGTTTTTTTTCTTTGGCTTTCTTATAATATAAAAGGGAAATATAAAAGTGTATCATAAAAATAGTAATAAACGGGAAAATATATAATGTTAAACGATTTGTAAACTCATTGTAAATATGCGTATTTATTATGCAGAGATAGTAAAGACAATTGTAAATATTTATTATTTTGTAATAAAAGAAAAAAAAAAAAAAAAAAAATGCTTCATAAAAAAAAAAAAAAAAAAAAAAAATGCATCACTAAGATAGGCCTAAATCAAAATGGCGAAAAGTTATGCTGGTGCTCTTGGTTCTGTTATCACATCTGATCATCCCAATAATAATCTTGGAATTTTCATCACTAAATTCGAAGTCGACAATGCGAACGTTCTAATTTGTAGGTATGGGAATCTTAACGTTTCCGTTAGTGATTTTCTTGCTAGCTTGGCTGAAAAGAAGCTACTTAGTAATGTGTGGGGAGTCACTAGACATTATTCCAACAAGTTGTTCGAGTTTGTCGTTACAAACAACTCGTCTTTGACATCCTTTTTAGAAGCTGAAATTGAAATTAAAGGTATGGTATTAAACTTCCAGCAAAAGTTCGTACGAAAAGTTCATGTCCTGGTTCAGAACATTCCAATAGGAACTCTTAGGAATGGCTGCCAAAGCGCTATTATCCTGCTTGGCAAACATCTAGCTGCTGGACGTGGAGAGTTTGATTCTTTCTACCTACAGAAATGCAAGGTCCTAGGAGAGGACATTTTCACTGGAAACGTCATAAAAATTATCAAGAACTGGCACAACCCCACTCTAAATCCGCTACCCCGCTACCAAAAAGTTGATGGCCTTAATTTACGTTATAAACATCCTGGCCAGCCCGAACTTAACCCTTAAGTAACAAACCAAACCGATCCACCCACCAATTCTTTACAACCAACTACACCGCAGATCGACAACGAATTTGTAGAAATTAAAGTAAACAACGCCAGTATCGAGAACGATGTAGATACTAATCCTGAAAAAGAAATCATCAAGGAAAAAGAAAATGGTGTTAAAACCAAAAAGGCACGTTCCACCCAACCAACGAGAAAACGTTTGGGGCAGTTGGAACGCGGCACCCCCAAAAAACTGATAAACAACGCGGAGTTAAAAGTGTCTCTAGAAGAAGTTTGTTTTTTAGAAGAAAATGAGAAAATGTCTTACGAAGATGATATTGACTTGCTAGTTATAGACGAACAATATGATAGTCAAACATGTGTTGAAAAGAAATCGTAAGTTTATTTCTCTCTCATATGTTTTCTTTTTATCTCACTTTTTAGCTTTGTTCTCAAATCAGACTATTATTGCGACTTTTTTTTGTTCTAAACTATTATTTCTCTTTCTTTCTACAAAAATTCTTTTTTTACGTTCTATTTTAAACTTCATTAATTATGCATGTCACGTTTTTAAAAAAGCGCCTAAGCTGTCGTAATTCGTATTGTTGTAGCTCGCGCGTTTTTGTGGAATGTTATGGTCCAGTGAATCCTATTGTTCGTATTACGTCGGTTCAAACGAAAACTCGTGCTATAAGGTTAAGGTTTTTATGTTTGTGTTTTTTGTGTCAGGTTGTAAAATTATTATATTCATGTTTAAGGTACACGAGTTTTCAAATTAGGAAACCTGATCCTCTCCATCATGGCTATTAATATTATAACGTGCAACATAAATGGTCTAAACGATCAAGAAAAACGAAAAACGCAATAATTATTTTGGGCTTCTTACAAAATCCACCTTCGATCTTATCCTCCTTCAGGAAACAAAATCCGGACCGTTCACTATTAAACAGTGGAGTGACGAATGGACTGGCGAGTCTATTTGGAACTCAGGTCCGAGTCATAACTGTTGTGGGGTGGCGATACTCTCCAAATCCAATGTGTCTTTGCACGAACTAAAAAGGGACAACAACGGAAGAATAATAAATGTCATGATAAAAAATGATAAACACAAAATGCAGGTGCTGAATATTTACGCGCATAATGTGCCGAGAGAAAGGCGCCTCTTTTTTGGCGACCTTGGAGATTTCTTGCAGGACACAGGACTACCCGTCCTGATGGCCGGGGATTTCAACATGGTCGAATACCTGCCTCTTGACACAGAGGGCACAAACAACGCTAAATATCACACCTACGGCATTTCTGAACTCGGGGTCCTCCAAGGTAAGTATAACCTCGTAGATGTTTATCGTTACAAATTTCCCGACAAAAGAGAATTCACATGGCGCAATCAGACGGTCAAATGTAGACTCGACAGATTCTACTGCCCTGATAAAATTGCCAAAAAAACAACATACAACAAAATTCTCACCAACCCTTTTTCCGACCACAAGTTCGTGTCAACAACTGTCAATTTTAGTAAAACCAGGAGAGGACCAGGATACTGGAAATTAAACTGGTCCCTTTTGGAAATAGAGGTACATAGGCAAAAAATTGAGCTCTTAATTCAAGATTGGCAAACAAGAAAACGGTCCTATACGTCAATTTTAAAATGGTGGGACGACTGCAAACTTTTTGTTAGGGCTGAATTACAACACATATCGATACAGGAAAGTGCGAAAAACAAAAACCAAACGGGAGCGACAAAACGCTAACCCGAATTTAGATAGCATCAAAGAAAAACGCGATGCTCTTTTCTTGCTCCAGTTTCCCGGAGCGTTTATTCGCACGAAACAAGAAACTAATTGAAGAAGGAGAAAAACCTTCAAAATTTTTGTATAATTTGGAAAAAGTTCAACAGCGGAACAAGTCAATTACCGAAATTCGCAAGAATGACGGCACATTGACGAGTGAACCTGGTGAAATACTAAACTCCTTAGTTTCATATTACAAAAACATTTACACCAAAACTAGTTTATGCAAAGACAGCCAAAACAATGTCTTGTCACACATCACTAAACGTTTAAGTGATGATGAAAGTCAATTTTTAAACACCCGCCTGTCCGTCGCCGAACTAAAAGAAGCCCTTTTTAAATTTGAAAACGGAAAATCTCCGGGCTTTGACGGACTTCCAGATAAATTTTATAAAACCTTTTGCCACATTTTAGAAAAAGATTTTGAAGAACTTGCCTACGAAGTACTTTTCGTAGAAAAAAACACCAGCCACTCTATGAAAAATTCTATTATTTCACTGATCCCCAAACAAGGAGATCTTACCGAATGCAAAAACTGGAGGCCCATATCCCTAATCGGCGCTGATTACAAAATAATCACAAAAGCGCTGGCCCTAAGACTTGCAAAAGTAATGGGGAAAATTGTAGAACCAAATCAAGCTTGCGGAATCCCAGGTAGAACAATATTCTCAAATTTACATTTAGTCCGTGATCTTATAGATTACGCGCAATTTAAAAATCTACCTAGTTTCATTTTGTCAATAGACCAAGAAAAGGCGTCGATCGTGCGTTTCTGCTTCAGATTCTCCGAAAATTCAATCTCGAAGAAAATTTTGTATCTTTTGTTAACACCTTATATTCAGAAGTTTCGGCATCTGTTCTGAATTACGGTTTCCTGCCAGCTTCCTTCTCTACGGAAAGGGGAGTTAGACATGGTGATCCCCTCTCTCTCTTGCTCTATGTTTTTGTCGCCAAAGCTCTCGCTTTGGTGATCAGAGCAGATGGCAGAATAGAGGATTTCCCGCTACTAGGTACATCTAAACCCCTTAAAATTCAGCAGTACGCAGACGATTCGAACTTTTTTGCCAGGGACGTAAAATCAGTCCGTTGTTTCTTTGAAAAAGTAAAACTGTTTGAAAAAGCAAGTGGTTCAGTGATCAATGCCTCAAAAACCAAGGGTCTCGCCTTGGGGGTTTTGATCCCAAAATGTACCCGGAATTGGACGGCATAGAGTGGAACAACAACACCGGTTTCAAAATTTTAGGTGTTACTTTTTACACCAGACTGAGCGATACTACCAATTTCAACTGGCTAGTACCTCTAAACAAAATAGAGAAAAAACTCAAGTTTCTGGGACTACGTACTTTGTCACTTAGGGGAAAGACTATGTTGATAAATACGTTAGCAATGTCAAAAGTATGGTTTCTGGCAAACGTGCTGCCTGTTCCCGAATGGGTAATAGAACGTCTGCACAGAGCCAATTTCAAAAATCTGTGGCAAAAGACCCATTACAATCCGGTCAAGAGAGAGACACTTTTCTTACCCGTCAAAAGCGGGGGTCTCGGAATTTTATCACCGAAGGAGCAAAGTCTTGCACTTCGCCTTAAAACACTCTTTCGACTGAAAGAATGCAAAGAGTACAAAGCTCACGATTATTACTACTTTTCAAAGTATTGGTTGGCGAGTTCACTTATAAAATTTACGAACCAAAACCAAAGCTGGAATTTTTTAAAGCAGAACAATTTTCCAAAACACTGGGACAACAAAACGTCTCAGTACTACAAAACAACAATAGAAATATTAGGCAAAATCGGGTCCCTTTTTAACATCCCCCTAAAAACAACAAAAAATTTTTACTTAGAAGTGGCAAAAAACAAAAAGACAGTCAAACCAGCGGAACTTTTTTGGAACAGCTCAACAAAAACAACGATGCCGTGGACCCAAATTTGGAAAAAAACATTGACCTCACACGCATGCGGACCGACTTAAAACATCCTCTTTTGTTTTTTTACAAAACAGTTTACCATCTGCGGCCCTGCTAGCCAAAAGCACAAGGCAACAGATCGTCAAAAATAACAAATGCAAAACTTGTGGTAAAATCGAGGACAACATGCATATCTTTGCCTACTGCCCTCCTTCTGTTGAAATTTGGGAGTATTTTAAACATGTATATAACTCCTTGACATCCCGAAACAACTTTTTTCCGATAAAATCGATTTTCTCGATTGAAACAGCGAGTTTATCGGAGAAAAACCCCACTTCGCAGCTGCTGTTGACACTCACTCAAACCATCATGAGTGCAATATGGAACAGTAGATGTCACCACATGTGTAATAACAAAAAAATTGACCCAATGGCAGTGATCAGTGTAATAATCAAGAACATCAGGAATATTATTATCTTAAAACATAAATATCATGTCCGTAGAAACACCGCGGACATTTTCTGTGATTATTTTTGTATAAAAAATGTTTTCTGCCAAGTAGAGAATGGAAGTCTGAAACTAAACATATGAGCTGAAATAAAACAACGGCTCGTGGTATGTTTAGTAAAGACTTTCTTCCCTCTTGCACTTTTTTTATGTTATACAACAAACTTATTATTATATAAAATTAGCAAATCACTGCCAGACCTTATTATATGAAATATTATTTTAAAACATAAATTTTTTTATCTATAGTGTTCGTAACGAAATGTTTATGTTAAAGTCCTGTAATTCCGTTTTTTTAATTTTTTTGGATATAAATCTTTCTTTTACCTTATGACCTCTTCTTAATCTATTTTGAATCTTCTTTCTTCTTTTTACCTACTCTGAACTCTTGATTTCTTTCCGCACAACGGAAAAAAAAAAAAAAAAAAAAAAATACAAAAAAATATAAAACCAAAAAACACAAAAAAATATAAAATCAAAAAACACAAAAAAATAAAAAATTAAAAATACAAAAATTATGTAATAAAATTTAAAAAACAAAAAATGTATATATTTACGCTATTTTGTAACAACATATATTGTAAAAACTTAAAAAAATTAGTAAATAATATTAAAAAATTGTAAATATTTATTATTTTAAAAGAAAAAAAAATAAAAAATGCTTCTTAAAAGTTTGCCTCTCGTTTTCGATTTTCGGGGTTTCGGGCTTGGGTCTACTATAAAAAGAAAAAAATTGTCTAATTCTTGCTTGCGTTTCCTGAGAGCTCTTTTCCCAATGCATTTCTTTTTTGTTTTCAAATAAGAAAAGTACCTTAGAAAGCTAATTTTGAGCAGATTTTATAAGAATTTAGGAGCAGAATTTGAGCAAATTGCAAAGACAGTATGAAAAGATATAAATCATTAATAAAAAGAGTAGGTTGTTTTCATCATAGAGAGTTTCTTAAACGTGACAGAGCTTTATTATTAGTATGATGATAACTAGAAATGATAAAAGTAAAAGCCTACGGCACCAGGAGTTCCCAGGCGGTACCCCATCTAAGTACTACCCTGGCCCGACGGTGCTTAACTTCCGTGATCTGACGAGAACGGGTGTATTCACCGTGGTATGGTCGTAGGCATCAGCTAACCATTTTATATGGCTTCTATATTTAAAAGCATGTTTATTTCATCTATTAAAACTTAGACATTAGTTGGCATTTGCTAACTTTCGCTAACTAAGTAAGTAAGTAAGTAAGTAAGTAAGTAAGTAAGTAAGTAAGTAAGTATAAACAAAAGACTACACTAGAAATTATTGTAGCTAAAAATTATTTCACACACACTATGAAAAAGGTTCAAGTTCTTCTTAAAAGTTGTTCGCGATTTAAACACTTACTGTGTGCTCACCTATAAGTGTTTTTGTGTGTTTTAAAGTGATCCTTCAATAATTTTTACTTTTATTAAGCAAAATGGAATTTTTTCTACAAACAACTAGCACACAGTTAGTTATAAAAATGTCTTTTTTTTATTATAACACCACAAGTAATAACAAATATTGTTTTTTAGGCGATATAAAGAAACGAAATTTCACGGAAAAAAACACTAAAAACTAACAGTTCTATTTGTGTTAAAAAGGTATGCTTCATAAAAATCCGTTTACTTAGTTGTGGTTACCGAAATTAGTATAATTTTTATTTTAATATGGCAATAAGTTATGCTGGTGCGTTGACCTCTGGGAAATCATCTGTGCTGACGAAAACCAATCTTGGAATTTTTTGATCTAAAGCCAAAGTCGATAACTCCAACGTTTTAGTGTGCCGTTACGGTGATTTGAATTGTAGTGTGAACGACTTTCTTTCTGCCATGGCTGATAAAAAGTTACTTGGAAATAATTGGGGTGTAACTAGACACTACGCCAACAAACTTTTTGAATTTGCAGTGGTAAACATCTCCTCTTTGTCATCCTTTCTCGACACTGAAATTGAAGTCAAAGGTTGCTCTTTAACTTTTCAGCAGAAGTTCATTCGAAAGGTGCACGTGCTGGTCCAAAATATCCCCATTGGCACGCTAAGAAATGGGTGTCAAAGCGCCATCGTCCTGCTTGGCAAACACTCGGCTGTAGGAAGAGGGGAGTTCGACTCGTTTTATTTGCAGAAATGTAAATCGCACGGTGAGGATATCTTCACTGGTAATGTGATTATTATTATCAGGAGCTGGAAGAATCCCACCCGAAATCCTCTACCTCGATATCAAAACGTTGACGGACTCACCCTAAGGTATAAGCATCAAGGCCAGCCCGAATCCACTCCAAAAACATCAAACCCAACCATTGTACCCTCAGATCCAATAAAACCCACTATATCACAAGTCGACAGCGCAAGTATAGACATTGATGTTAACAGTGGCAGCGTTGACATTAGTGTCGACATGGAAACTAATAAAGAAGAGCATAGTGGAAAAAAACAGTCTTCGAAAACACGAAAATCCGCCCAGCCGACCGGAAAACGACTGGGAATTTCGGAATGTGAAACTCCAAAAAAGGTAACAAACACAGCAGAGAAAAAAGAACCCGCGCGTTTCGATGAAGTTTTGTTTTTGAAAGAAAAAGATGTATTGACATGTTTTGACGACGAAGCGGATTCTCTCGTAATCGATGAAGACTATGAAAGCCAACTGTGTGCGGAAAAGAAATCGTAAGATTTTTATTTCCTCTCATTTTTTTCGTTTTAATTTTCTTCTTTTAACTTTGTTCTCAAATCAGACTTTTTTTTCGAACTTTTTCGCTCTAAATTTTTATTTTTATCTTTCTGCAAAAAAATCCTTTTTTTCGACTTTTTTCTGTTCTTTTTTTAATTTCTCATTAGTTATGCATGACACGTTTCTTAACGAGCGCTTAAGCTGTGCATGTTTGTATTGTTGTAGTTCGCGCTTTTGTGTAAAATTGTATGGTCCAGTGCGTCCATCTGTTTGTATTACGTCAGTTAAATGGAAAACTCGTGCATTAAGATTAAGACTTTTATGTTCGTTTTATTTGTGTCAGGTTGTAAAAGTATTATATTTATGTTTAAGCGACACGAGTTTTCAAACTAAGAAAGCTGTTTCTCTCCATCATGGCAATTAACATTTGACCATGCAACATAAACGGTCTTAACGACCAAACTAAACGCGACAATTTTTTTGGTTTTCTTAAAAAGTCCTCCTACGATCTCATCCTCCTTCAGGAAACAAAGTACGGACCGTCCACTGTTAAGCAGTGGGGTGACAAATGGGCTGGCGAGTCTATAAAGAACTCCGGTCCGAGCCATAGTTGTTGCGGGGTGGCTATTCTCTCTAAATCCAACATTTCGTTAACCGAACTAAAAAGGGACGCTAACGGTAGAATTTTAAACGCCATGATCGAAATTGACGAACACAAAATGCAGATGCTGAATATTTACGCGCCCAATGTGCCGAGAGAAAGGCGCCATTTTTTTGGCGACCTTGGCGAATTCTCGCAGGACACAGGACTACCCGTCCTGCTGGCCGGGGACTTCAACATGGTCGAAAGCCTGCCCCTTGACACAGAAGGAACAAACAACGCTAAATATCACACCTACGGCATTTCTGAACTCGGGGTCTTCCGAGGTAAGTATAACCTAGTAGATGTTTTTCGTTATAAGTTTCCCACCAAACGAGAATTCACATGGCGCAATCAGACGGTCAAATGTAGACTCGACAGAATCTACTGCCCTGATAAAGTCGCCAAAAAAACAACACGCTCCAAAATTCTCACCAACCCTTTTTCCGACCACGAGTTCGTGTCAACAACTGTCAACTTTAGTCAATTTAGGAGAGGACCAGGTTACTGGAAATTAAATTGTTCTCTTTTGGAAATAGAGGTGCATAGGCAAAAAATTGAACTCTTAATTCAAGATTGGCAAACAAAAAAACGGTCCTACACGTCAATTTTAAAATGGTGGGACGACTGCAAACTTTTTGTAAGGGCTGAATTACAACACATATCGATACAGGAAAGTGCGAAAAACAAAAAACAAATGAAAAGGATTGAAAACGAAATCCAACGGGAGCAACAAAATGCTAACCCGAATTTAGATAGCATCAAAGAAAAACGCGATGCTCTTTTCTTGCTCCAGTTTCCCGGAGCGTTTATTCGCATGAAACAAAAACTAATCGAAGAAGGAGAAAAACCTTCCAAATTTTTGTATAATTGGGAAAAAACTCGACAGCGGAACAAGTCAATTACCGAAATTCCCAAGAATGACGGCACATTGACGAGTGAACCTGGCGAAATACTCAACTCCCTTGCAACTTATTATAAAAACATTTACACCAAAACAAATTTATGCAAAGACAGCCAAAACCGTGTCTTGTCACACATCACTAAACGTTTGAGTGATGATGAAAACGAATTTTTAAACACCCGCCTAACCGGCGCGGAACTAAAAGAGGCCCTTTTTAAATTTGAAAACGGAAAATCTCCGGGCTATGACGGATTTCCAGCTGAATTTTACAAAACTTTTTGGCACGTTTTAGAAAAAGATTTTGAAGAACTTGCTTACGAAATTCTTTTCGTAGAAAAAAACACGAGCCGCTCTATGAAAAAATCAATAATTTCACTTATTCCCAAACAAGGAGATCTTACTAAATGCAAAAATTGGAGGCCTATATCTTTAATCGGCGCTGATTACAAAATAATCACAAAAGCGCTGGCCCTAAGACTTGCAAAAGTAATGGGGAAAATTATAGAACCAAATCAAACTTGCGGAATTCCAGGTAGAAACATTTTTTCAAATTTACACCTAATACGTGATCTTATAGATTACGCCGAATTTAAAAAACTACCTAGTTTCATTTTGACAATAGATCAAGAAAAGGCGTTTGACAAAGTCGATCGCGCGTTTCTGCTGCAGATTCTCCGAAAATTCAATCTCGGAGAAAATTTCGTATCATTCATTAACACCTTGTATTCAGATGTTTCGGCAACTGTTCTGAATTGCGGCTTCCTGTCTACCTCCTTTCTTACGGAAAGGGGAGTCAGACAGGGAGACCCACTCTCTCTTTTGCTGTACGTTTTTGTTGCTGAAGCTTTGGCTTTGGTGATCAGAGCGGATAGCAGAATAGAGGGTTTTCCTCTGCCGGGAACACGAAAACCTCTAAAACTACAGCAGTACGCAGACGATTCGAACTTTTTTGCTAAGGACGTAAAATGTGTCCGCTATTTCTTTGAAAACCTAAAACTATTCGAAAAAGCAAGTGGTTCAGTGAGCAACGCCTCAAAAACCAAGGGTCTCGCTCTTGGGGGTTTTGATCCCGAAATTTACACACAATTGGACGACATAGAGTGGAACAATGACACCGGTTTCAAAATTTTAGGTGTCACATTTTACACCAGACTGAGCGATACTACCAATTTCAACTGGCAAGTAGCTCTTAACAAAACAGAGAAAAAGCTCAAGTTTCTGGGACTGCGTACTTTGTCACTTATGGGAAAGACTAATCTGATAAATACGCTAGCAATGTCAAAAGTGTGGTTTCTAGCAAACGTTTTGCCCACTCCCGAGTGGGTAATAGAGCGTTTGCATCGAGCCATTTTCGAAAATCTGTGGCAAAAGACCAATTTCAACCCGGTCAAACGAGAGACGCTTTTCTTACCCGTCAAAAGCGGGGGTCTCGGAATTTTATCACCGAAGGAGCAAAGTCTTGCGATCCGCCTCAAAACGCTCTTTCAAATAAAAGAACGCGAAGAGGACAAAACTCACGATTCTTACTACTTTTCAAAGTATTGGGTGGCAAGTTCACTTGTTAAATATACTAAGCAAAACGAAAGCTGGAATTTTTTAAGGCAAAACACGTTTCCAAAACACTGGGACAACAAAATGTCTCAGTACTACAAAACTACAATTGATATCTTAGATAAAAACGGGTCCCTCTTTAACATCCCCCTAAAATCAACAAAAAATTTTTACTTAGAAGTGGCAAAAAACAAAAAGACAGTCGTGCCAGCAGAACTTTTCTGGAACAGTTCAACAAAAACAACAATGCCGTGGACCCAAATTTGGAAAAGAAATTTTACCTCCCACGCATACGGACCGACTCAAAACATCCTCTTTCGATTTCTCCATAACAGCTTACCCTCTGCTGCCTTGCTTGCCAAAAGCACAAGGCAACAGATCGTCAAAAACAACAAATGTAAAACTTGCGGTAAAATTGAGGACAACCTGCACATCTTTGCCTACTGTCCTCCTTCTGTTACAATATGGGAATACTTTAAACATGTATATAACTCCTTGACATCCCAAAACAACTTTTCTCCAATAAATTGCATCTTCTCGATTGAGACTGCGAATTTATCGGAGAAAAACCCTACCTCGCAGCTGCTGTTGACAGTCACTCAAACCATTATGAGTGAAATATGGAACAGCAGATGCCACCATATGTATAAAAATTCAAATATTGACCCAACGGCAGTGATCAGGATAATTAACAGAAACATCAGGAATATTATTACTTTAAAATATAATTATCATGTCCGTAGAAACACCACGGACATTTTTTGTCAACTTTTTTGTATTAAAAACGTTTTTTGTGAAATAGAGAACGGGAACCTGAAACTAAACATATGAGCCAAACTAACACACTGGCTCGTAGTTAGAACTAAATGTTTAGTTGAGTGTTCCCGTGTCCATTAAACATATAATTTTTTTACAACAAATTTATTGTTATTTATGATTAAACAATCACTGCCAGCCCTTAGTTTTTTTCAGATATATTTTATTATTTGCATTTTTTTCTGTAGATTTCGTAATGTGATGATTTGTGTAAAAGTCCTGTAATTTTTTTAGTATTAATTAATAAAATCTTTCTTAACTAAATATACTTAAATAATCTTTACAAACTTCATTATCAACATTCTTCTATATTCTCGATTTCTTTCCGCACATAGGCTCAAAAAAACAAAAAACACAAAAAAATATAAAAATAAAAATACAAAAAAATAAAAAACTTAAAAACACAAAAAAATAAAAATACAAAAAACCAAACAAAAATTAAAAAATGTATATATATATATATAAACACGACTTTGTTTTTAAAATATTGGCATAGTAACTAATAAACTTTTTAAAATAGATCAAAGTAAATTAAATGTAAAAAAGCCTGTTTTTTTTCTTTTGCGTTCTTATAATATAAAAGAGAAATATAATAAGTGTATCATAAAAATAGTAATAAACGAAAAATACATAATGTTAAACGATTTGAAATATCATTGTAAATATGCGTATTTATTATGCAGATATAGTAAAGAAAATTGTAAATATTTATTATTTTGTAATAAAAAAAAAAAAAAAAAATGCTTCATAAAAGTTTGCCTCTCGTTTTCGATTTTCGGGGTTTCGGGCTTGGGTCTACTATAAAAAGAAAAAAATAGTCTAATTCTTGCTTGCGTTTCCTGAGAGCTCTTTTCTTAATGCATTTCTTTTTTGTTTTTCAGTAAGAAAAGTACCTTAGAAAGCTAATTTTGAGCAGAATTTATGAGAAATTAGGAGCTGAATTTGAGCAAATTGCAAAGACAGTATGAAAAGATATAAATCATTAATAAAAAGAGTAGGTTGTTTTCATGATAGAGAGTTTCTTAAACGTGACAGAGCTTTATTATTAGTATGATGATAAATAGAAATGATAAAAGTAAAAGCCTACGGCACCAGGAGCATACGTTATTTTAATAATAAGGTATTTAATTCTTTAATTTGTGTTAATAAGGTATGCATACCTTATCATATTGTTGTTTATTTCTCTCCTCCGGCGTATGCCTTGTAGAGATATTAATAGTGAATACAATGGCATTAATTATAAGACGGTTCACTGTTCCACTACTAAGTTAGCAAATACTTTTGAAATGTCGCCTATCTTGATTATGCTGTTGTTTGTGGATTCTGGTGATGGTTAAAGGATTTTACGCTCGTGTCTTATATATGGATTGTAGAATATGGGTTGGTTTAGTATTTCCTCGATGGTAAGATTTTTGTGGTTGTTAAATTTTCTATAGAGATGACTCCACGTTTTTATTGTTTGACGGTAGTAGGGGGGTAGAGTTTTTAATGAGTTTGAAGAATGCGTGGTGAGAAATATAAGATTTCCTTGATTTGCATGTCGGTAATTATTAAAAATATGAAGGGCTGAATCTTTCCACGCTCCCTGTTTGCTGTCATCAAAATATTTGGAAATCCAACTTAGTTGAATCGATTGCAGTTTTTTTTTCACGTCGATAATGTTTAAACCGCCTTTATTGATTGGGAGTTTGGAAATTTGTTTAGGTGTTTTTATGGAGCTATTATTCCAGAGGAAGTTGTCGATTTTTCGTTCTAATAGTTTTATTGTTTTGTCACATGGTATAGGTAGGGTGAAAGCAAGATGCCATAGGCCACTTAGTAGTGTTTGGTTGATTATTAGAGCTTTTCCTTTAATCGATAATTTAAGTCTTTCCCACTTTTCTATCTTTTTGTCCAATTTTTCTATGCTCTCGTTCCATTGTCGGTTAATATATTGATTAGAATTAGAGAAATTAACACCTAGACTCTTAAGAGTAGTATCATGCCATACGAAATTTAGAAAACTGTCTTTTATTATAGATCTGTTTCGTCCAAGCCACAGACCTTGGCATTTGGAAATGTTCAACTTTGTTCCTGTACCTCGTTTGTATATGTTTAGAGCGTTGCCTAAAGCTATTATTGAGTTGTCAGTCGATAGGAAAAAGACAGTGTCATCCGCATACTGTTGCAGTTTAGTTTCTTTATTGTCGATTGTGATTCCTTTAATTTCTGGATTTCTCCTAATAAATCCTGCAAAAACCTCTGCCTGAATTATATATAGTATCATGGAAAGGGGACATCCTTGCCTAACTCCTCTGTATATATTTATTTTGTTTGATAAATAACCGTTTATTTTAAGATATGCACTGATGTCATAATATAATGTTTTAATTACATTGATAAAGACAACACTAAAACCAAATTTAAATAAGCAATCATATAAAAAATTCCTGTCCACACGGTCAAAGGATTTTATTTGGTCTATTGACACAATGGAGGCATCTAAATTAATTTTGTTAGCTATATAAATTATGTCTCTTGTATATGCAAGATTTTGATATATCGTTCTGTGGGGAACACTTGCTGTTTGGTTTTCGTGTATGATTGTTGGGAGTATTTTTGCTAGTCGGTTTGCTATGATTTTGGTGAGTATTTTGTAATCTGTGTTTAATAGAGATATCGGTCTCCAATTGGAAATGTCAGTTTTTTCGCCTTTTTTAAATAAACATGTTATGATGGCTTGTTTTTGTGTTTCCGACATCTCGTGTTTTTTTATGATATCATTTAGAATATTAACTAAAATTTTACCAATAGTATCAAAGTTTGATTTGTAAAATTCGACTGTTAAACCATCATTCCCGGGTGATTTGTTATTTTTCATATTCGTTAATGCGTTTTTGACTTCAGATAATGTTATTGGTTCGTCCAATGATCGTTGTTGTTGTTTAGATATTTTTTTAATATCCGAATTATCAAGTATGAATTTTTGGAGTGTGATATCATTTTTAGTGTCTTTGTATAGTTTTTGGTAGAAATGTTCAAAAGCTTTAGTGATGTCTTTGGTGTTACTTTTTTCAATTCCGTCTTTGTCTTTTATTAATGTTATGACTTGTTTAGGAACTTTTGATTTTTCCAGGTGGAAGAAGAATTTGCTCGATTTTTCACCCTCTGTTCGCCATTTAACCTTTGCTCGGATTTCAGCACCTTTGGCTCTATTTTTTTCATACATTTCAAGTTTTGTTTTTAATGCATCACTCAAGTTTTTCATTTTTGGGTTGTTATGGGCTTTTTTTAACGAGTTTTTTAATTGTTTTTTTAGTCTGTATTCTTGAATTCGAGTTACTTTAGCTTCCGTTTTGCTAAATTTTTGTGAAAATATTTTTATTTGTTTTTTTAGATGGTCCCAGTCAGTAGTTTTATTTTTGGAATGATCAATTATTGAGGCGTGTGATTTAATAATTTGGGAAATGTTTTCAATGTATTCTAATTTTTTTAAATTTTTATTATTTAAAATCCAAACTTCTTTTCCAATATCAATGTTATTTATAGAAATCGCCGCACATACGGCATTGTGATGATCAGTAAATGTCATTGGTTCGTGTTTAATGGAGGTAAAATGGCGCATGTGTTTACTTATATATATCCGGTCAAGTCGAGAGAATGTTACGTTGTTTGTTGATTTATAGGTGTATTCTTGGGCATGTGGATTAAAAATACGCCAAGTGTCTTCGATGTTTAAAGTTTTTAATAAAGTTTTAAAATCATTTGTTGACAAACATTTTTTTCTGTTTATTTGTGGATATCGATCAATATCATCTAGGACCATATTAAAATCACCTCCAAATATGATAGACATATTATTTAAAATTTTTGTTTTGATTGTTTTTGTTATTTCTTTAAATAAATTTTTCCTTTTGATTTGGTCAGCATAACTTGAACCGGATTTTCCGTAAACATTTATTATTAAAAAACTGTGATAATCGTTTCCTACAAGTATGTAATTAAAGTGACTTTCGTGGTCTTCGTAATGGTCAATTATTTTTAGATTATGCTTTGTTTTATTAATTAATGTTATAGTACCTCCTGTGTGTGACGTACCGTTAGAATAGTAGCCAGGATTATTCCAAAGTTTTATAAAATTTTCTGCGTTTTGTGCATTAAGATGCGTTTCTTGCAATAAGAAAAAATCAAAGTTCATTTTTTTAAATTTTTCTATAATTATGTTTTGCTTGTTTATGTCAGCAAGTCCACAAATATTTACGGAGAATATTTTAACGGTTTCCATTTTTGTTTTATTACGTTTTATGATATGTTTGTGGTTTGTGGTTATATAATTATTGGTATGACAGTAAGAGTAATTAAATGCGTAAAGGAATGGAATGTCAGATGTTTTACATTTACAAAAAAGTTTTCTCGTAAAAAATAAAATAAAAAGATTAAACCAGATAAATTAGAGAAAAAAATAACAATAACAATAATATAGTATAAAAATATCTCATACCGCTTTTTTTCTTGGTAATCTCTTCGGGTCAATTTTTTGAGGAGTCGGTGGTGGGGCATTTCTTTTATAAATGTTTTTATCGTTTTGCCGTATTTCGCCTTCTTCCATATCTGATTCTATATCGCTAAACTCATTTTGTTCGTTTATGGTCTTCTTTATCTTTCTTTCCTCTTTTTTTTGACTTTTACTTTTCACAGTTTCAAATGCTGGTTCAGTAGGAGCAATTTTGGTTACTTTGCTTTCGGATAATTTTGATGTCAATTCATTATTATTTTCAGCTAGTTGATAACTAGGTACGAAATCATTCGATTCGTTTTTGTCTTTATTATTGTGTTTATTTGGAATAGTGTCTGCAGTTGGTTTTTCCGTAGGTTTTCGAGCAATACACCGTTGTTGAGGCGGATGAGAATACTGGCATGTAGAACAAAGAAAGGATTTACCTGCATAGTGTAAAGCTATTTTGATTCCACCAATTTCAATGGTATGAGGGATCTCCTCTAATTTTACTTTTGGATTAACTCGAAATAGTCGTCGGCCGTCTTTTAAATTACGGTCAAATTTATATGTTGTGTGTGTTATTGAATATACTTCCCTAATAAATGGATCCAATTCTGAAAGAATATCATGGTCTTCGACTAATGGGTCGCATTTAACCGTAATTAGTAGCCCTATGTCAGAACGTATTTTTAGATTGATGTTTTGGTTACTTCCAGATAATTGAATGGTTGATTCGCTAACATGTATAGCGTCTTCTTTTCTTTTTAGTTCCATCACCCAATTTCCTTTTTTGTTGTAAGTTAAACTATTGATTTTATTTTTCCCGATAATTAATGATACTTTCTCGTAAATTTCTTGAGCTCTGTTTTCTTGATATTTTTTATTAAAGCTTTCGGTCGGATCCATATAAACATGTAAGTCTAAAATGCATTCAAGTCGATTAGATTTCGAAGATGTAACACTCGCGTAACTAGCCATATTACGACAACAATAAGCAAAACTAGCAGTGTCTTAATAAATTTTCACGATCTCTAAATAAACTTCAGCCAAACAGATGTGGTGCATTTTTTTTTTTTTTTTATTACAAAATAATAAATATTTACAATTTTCTTTACTATCTCTGCATAATAAATACGCATATTTACAATGATATTACAAAACGTTTAACATTATATATTTTTCCGTTTATAAATATTTTTATGATACACTTATTATATTTCTCTTTTATATTATAAGAAAGAAAAACGAAAAAAAACAGGCTTTTTACATTTAATTTGCTTTGATCTATTTTAAAAAGTTCATTAGTTACTATGCCAATATTTTAAAAACAAAGTCGTGTTATAATATATATATATATATACATTTTTTAATTTTTGTTTGGTTTTTTGTATTTTTATTTTTTTGTGTTTTTAAGTTTTTTATTTTTTTGTATTTTTATTTTTATATTTTTTTGTGTTTTTTGTTTTTTTGAGCCTATGTGCGGAAAGAAATCGAGAATATGGAAGAATGTTGATAATGAAGTTTGTAAAGATTATTTAAGTATATTTAGTTAAGAAAGATTTTATTAATTAATACTAAAAAAATTACAGGACTTTTACACAAATCATCACATTACGAAATCTACAGAAAAAAAATGCAAATAATAAAATATATCTGAAAAAAACTAAGGGCTGGCAGTGATTGTTTAATCATAAATAACAATAATTTTGTTGTAAAAAAATTATATGTTTAATGGACACGGGAACACTCAACTAAACATTTAGTTCTATCTACGAGCCAGTGTGTTAGTTTGGCTCATATGTTTAGTTTCAGGTTCCCGTTCTCTATTTCACAAAAAACGTTTTTAATACAAAAAAGTTGACAAAAAATGTCCGTGGTGTTTCTACGGACATGATAATTATATTTTAAAGTAATAATATTCCTGATGTTTCTGGTAATTATCCTGATCACTGCCGTTGGGTCAATATTTGAATTTTTATACATATGGTGGCATCTGCTGTTCCATATTTCACTCATAATGGTTTGAGTGACTGTCAACAGCAGCTGCGAGGTAGGGTTTTTCTCCGATAAATTCGCAGTCTCAATCGAGAAGATGCAATTTATTGGAGAAAAGTTGTTTTGGGATGTCAAGGAGTTATATACATGTTTAAAGTATTCCCATATTGTAACAGAAGGAGGACAGTAGGCAAAGATGTGCAGGTTGTCCTCAATTTTACCGCAAGTTTTACATTTGTTGTTTTTGACGATCTGTTGCCTTGTGCTTTTGGCAAGCAAGGCAGCAGAGGGTAAGCTGTTATGGAGAAATCGAAAGAGGATGTTTTGAGTCGGTCCGTATGCGTGGGAGGTAAAATTTCTTTTCCAAATTTGGGTCCACGGCATTGTTGTTTTCGTTGAACTGTTCCAGAAAAGTTCTTCTGGCACGACTGTCTTTTTGTTTTTTGCCACTTCTAAGTAAAAATTTTTTGTTGATTTTAGGGGGATGTTAAAGAGGGACCCGTATTTATCTAAGATATCAATTGTATTTTTGTAGTACTGAGACATTTTGTTGTCCCAGTGTTTTGGAAACGTGTTTTGCCTTAAAAAATTCCAGCTTTCGTTTTGCTTAGTATATTTAACAAGTGAACTTGCCACCCAATACTTTGAAAAGTAGTAAGAATCGTGAGTTTTGTCCTCTTCGCGTCCTTTTATTTAAAAGAGCGTTTTGAGGCGGATTGCAAGACTTTGCTCCTTCGGTGATAAAATTCCGAGACCCCCGCTTTTGACGGGTAAGAAAAGCGTCTCTCGTTTGACCGGGTTGAAATTGGTCTTTTGCCACAGATTTTCGAAAATGGCTCGATGCAAACGCTCTATAACCCACTCGGGAGTGGGCAAAACGTTTGCTAGAAACCACACTTTTGACATTGCTAGCGTATTTATCAGATTAGTCTTTCCCCTAAGTGACAAAGTACGCAGTCCCAGAAACTTGAGCTTTTTCTCTGTTTTGTTAAGAGCTACTTGCCAGTTGAAATTGGTAGTATCGCTCAGTCTGGTGTAAAATGTGACACCTAAAATTTTGAAACCAGTGTCATTGTTCCACTCTATGTCGTCCAATTGTGTGTAAATTTCGGGATCAAAACCCCCAAGAGCGAGACCCTTGGTTTTTGAGGCGTTGATCACTGAACCACTTGCTTTTTCGAATAGTTTTAGGTTTTCAAAGAAATAGCGGACACATTTTACGTCCTTAGCAAAAAAGTTCGAATCGTCTGCGTACTGCTGTAGTTTTAGAGGTTTCCGTGTTCCCGGCAGAGGAAAACCCTCTATTCTGCTATCCGCTCTGATCACCAAAGCCAAAGCTTCAGCAACAAAAACGTACAGCAAAAGAGAGAGTGGGTCTCCCTGTCTGACTCCCCTTTCCGTAAGAAAGGAGGTAGACAGGAAGCCGCAATTCAGAACAGTTGCCGAAACATCTGAATACAAGGTGTTAATGAATGATACGAAATTTTCTCCGAGATTGAATTTTCGGAGAATCTGCAGCAGAAACGCGCGATCGACTTTGTCAAACGCCTTTTCTTGATCTATTGTCAAAATGAAACTAGGTAGTCTTTTAAATTCGGCGTAATCTATAAGATCACGTATTAGGTGTAAATTTGAAAAAATGTTTCTACCTGGAATTCCGCAAGTTTGATTTGGTTCTATAATTTTCCCCATTACTTTTGCAAGTCTTAGGGCCAGCGCTTTTGTGATTATTTTGTAATCAGCGCCGATTAAAGATATAGGCCTCCAATTTTTGCATTTAGTAAGATCTCCTTGTTTGGGAATAAGTGAAATTATTGAATTTTTCATAGAGCGGCTCGTGTTTTTTTCTACGAAAAGAATTTCGTAAGCAAGTTGTTCAAAATCTTTTTCTAAAACGTGCCAAAAAGTTTTGTAAAATTCAGCTGGAAATCCGTCATAGCCCGGAGATTTTCCGTTTTCAAATTTAAAAAGGGCCTCTTTTAGTTCCGCGCCGGTTAGGCGGGTGTTTAAAAATTCGTTTTCATCATCACTCAAACGTTTAGTGATGTGTGACAAGACACGGTTTTGGCTGTCTTTGCATAAATTTGTTTTGGTGTAAATGTTTTTATAATAAGTTGCTAGGGAGTTGAGTATTTCGCCAGGTTCACTCGTCAATGTGCCGTCATTCTTGCGAATTTCGGTAATTGACTTGTTCCGCTGTCGAGTTTTTTCCCAATTATACAAAAATTTGGAAGGTTTTTCTCCTTCTTCGATTAGTTTTTGTTTCATGCGAATAAACGCTCCGGGAAACTGGAGCAAGAAAAGAGCATCGCGTTTTTCTTTGATGCTATCTAAATTCGGGTTAGCGTTTTGTTGCTCCCGTTGGATTTCGTTTTCAATCCTTTTCATTTGTTTTTTGTTTTTCGCACTTTCCTGTATCGATATGTGTTGTAATTCAGCCCTTACAAAAAGTTTGCAGTCGTCCCACCATTTTAAAATTGACGTGTAGGACCGTTTTTTTGTTTGCCAATCTTGAATTAAGAGTTCAATTTTTTGCCTATGCACCTCTATTTCCAAAAGAGAACAATTTAATTTCCAGTAACCTGGTCCTCTCCTAAATTGACTAAAGTTGACAGTTGTTGACACGAACTCGTGGTCGGAAAAAGGTTTGGTGAGAATTTTGGAGCGTGTTGTTTTTTTGGCGACTTTATCAGGGCAGTAGATTCTGTCGAGTCTACATTTGACCGTCTGATTGCGCCATGTGAATTCTCGTTTGGTGGGAAACTTATAACGAAAAACATCTACTAGGTTATACTTACCTCGGAAGACCCCGAGTTCAGAAATGCCGTAGGTGTGATATTTAGCGTTGTTTGTTCCTTCTGTGTCAAGAGGCAGGCTTTCGACCATGTTGAAGTCCCCGGCCAGCAGGACGGGTAGTCCTGTGTCCTGCGAGAATTCGCCAAGGTCGCCAAAAAAATGGCGCCTTTCTCTCGGCACATTGGGCGCGTAAATATTCAGCACCTGCATTTCGTGTTCGTCAATTTTGATCATGGCGTTTAAAATTCTACCGTTAGCGTCCCTTTTTAGTTCGGTTAACGAAATGTTGGATTTAGAGAGAATAGCCACCCCGCAACAACTATGGCTCGGACCAGAGTTCCAAATAGACTCGCCTGTCCATTCGTCACCCCACTGCTTAACAGTGGACGGTCCGGACTTTGTTTCCTGAAGGAGGATGAGATCGTAGGAGGACTTTTTAAGAAAACCAAAAAAATTGTCGCGTTTAGTTTGGTCGTTTAGACCGTTTATGTTGCATGTTAAAATGTTAATAGCCATGATGGAGAGAAGCAGCTTTCTTAGTTTGAAAACTTGTGTCGCTTAAACATAAATATAACAATTTTACAACCTGACACAAATAAAACGAACATAAAAGTCTTAATCTTAATGCACGAGTTTTCCATTTAACTGACGTAATACAAACAGATGGACGCACTGGACCATACAATTTTACACAAAAGCGCGAACTACAACAATACAAACATGCACAGCTTAAGCGCTCGTTAAGAAACGTGTCATGCATAACTAATGAGAAATTAAAAAAAGAACAGAAAAAAGTCGAAAAAAAAGATTTTTTTGCAGAAAGATAAAAATGAAAATTTAGAGCGAAAAAGTTCGAAATAAAAGTCTGATTTGAGAACAAAGTTAAAAGAAGAAAATTGAAACGAAAAAAATGAGAGGAAATAAAAATCTTACGATTTCTTTTCCGCACACAGTTGGCTTTCATAGTCTTCATCGATTACGAGAGAATCCGCTTCGTCGTCAAAACACGTCAAAACATCTTTTTCTTCCAAAAACAAAACTTCATCCAAACACGCGGGTTCTTTTTTCTCTGCTGTGTTTGTTACTTTTTTTGGAGTTTCACATTCCGAAATTCCCAGTCGTTTTCTGGTCAGCTGGGCAGGTTTTCGTGTTTTCGAAGACTGTTTTTTTCCACTATGCTCTTCTTTATTAGTTTCCATGTCGACACTGATGTCAAAGCTGCCACTGTTAACATCAATGTCTATACTTGCGCTGTCGACTTGTGATATAGTGGGTTTTATTGGATCTGAGGGTACAATGGTTGGGTTTGATGATTTTGGAGTGGATTCGGGCTGGCCTTGATGCTTATACCTTAGGGTGAGTCCGTCAACGTTTTGATATCGAGGTAGAGGATTTTGGGTGGGATTCTTCCAGTTCCTGATAATAATAATCACATTACCAGTGAAGATATCCTCACCGTGGGCCTTACATTTTTGCAAATAAAAGGAGTCGAACTCCCCTCTTCCTACAGCCAAGTGCTTGCCAAGCAGGACGATGGCGCTTTGACACCCATTTCTTAGCGTGCCAATGGGGATATTTTGGACCAGCACGTGCACCTTTCGAATGAACTTCTGCTGAAAAGTTAAAGAGCAACCTTTGACTTCAATTTCAGTGTCGAGAAAAGATGACAAAGAGGAGATGTTTACCACTGCAAATTCAAAAAGTTTGTTGGCGTAGTGTCTCGTAACACCCCAAACATTTCCAAGTAACTTTTTATCAGCCAAGGCAGAAAGAAAGTCGTTCACACTACAATTCAAATCACCGTAACGGCACACTAAAACGTTGGAGTTATCGACTTTGGCTTTCGATCCAAAAATTCCAAGATTGGTTTTCGTCAGCACAGATAATTTACCAGAGGTCAACGCACCGGCATAACTTATTGCCATATTAAAATAAAATATATACTACTAATCGCTAACCACAACTAAGTAAACGGATTTTTATGAAGCATACCTTTTAACACAAATAGAACTGTTAGTTTTTTTGTGATTTATTCCGTGAAATTTCGTTTTCTTTATATAGCCCCAAAAACAATATTTGTTATTACTTGTGGTGTTATAATAAAAAAAAGACATTTTTATAACTAACTGTGTGCTAGTTGTTTGTAGAAAAAATTCCATTTTTCTAAATAAAAGTAAAAATTATTGAAAGAACACTTTAAAACACACAAAAACACTTATAGGTGAGCACACAGTAAGTGTTTAAATCGCGAACAACTTTTAAGATGAACTTGAACCTTTTTCATAGTGTGTGTGAAATAATTTTTAGCTACAATAATTTCTAGTGTAGTCTATTGTTTATACTTACTTACTTACTTACTTACTTACTTACTTACTTACTTAGTAAGCGAAAGTTAGCAAATGCCAACTAATGTCTAAGTTTTAATAGATGAAATAAACATGCTTTTAAATATAGAAGCCATATAAAATGGTTAGCTGATGCCTACGACCATACCACGGTGAATACACCCGTTCTCGTCCGATCACGGAAGTTAACCACCGTCGGGCCAGGGTAGTACTTGGATGGGGGACCGCCTGGGAACTCCTGGTGCCGTAGGCTTTAACTTTTATCATTTCTATTTATCATCATACTAATAATAAAGCTCTGTCACGTTTAAGAAACTCTCTATCATGAAAACAACCTACTCTTTTTATTAATGATTTATATCTTTTCATACTGTCTTTGCAATTTGCTCAAATTCAGCTCCTAATTTCTCATAAATTCTGCTCAAAATTAGCTTTCTAAGGTACTTTTTCACCGACGGTGCTTAACTTCCGTGATCGGACGAGAACGGGTGTATTCACCGTGGTATGGTCGTAGGCATCAGCTAACCATTTTATATGGCTTCTATATTTAAAAGCATGTTTATTTCATCTATTAAAACTTAGACATTAGTTGGCATTTGCTAACTTTTGCTTACTAAGTAAGTAAGTAATTAAGTAAGTAAGTAAGTAAGTAAGTAAGTAAGTAATTAAGTAAGTAAGTAAGTAAGTATAAACAATAGACTACACTAGAAATTATTGTAGCTAAAAATTATTTCACACACACTATGAAAAAGGTTCAAGTTCATCTTAAAAGTTGTTCGCGATTTAAACACTTACTGTGTGCTCACCTATAAGTGTTTTTGTGTGTTTTAAAGTGTTCTTTCAATAATTTTTACTTTTATTTAGCAAAATGGAATTTTTTCTACAAACAACTAGCACACAGTTGGTTATAAAAATAACTTTTTTTTATTATAACACCACAAGTAATAACAAATATTGTTTTTGGGGCGATATAAAGAAAACGAAATTTCACGGAAAAAAACACATAAAACTAACAGTTCTATTTGTGTTAATAAGGTATGCTTCATAAAAGTTTGCCTCTCGTTTTCGATTTTCGGGGTTTCGGGCTTGGGTCTACTATAAAAAGAAAAAAATAGTCTAATTCTTGCATGCGTTTCCTGAGAGCTTTTTTCTTAATGCATTTCTTTTTTGTTTTTCAGTAAGAAAAGTACCTTAGAAAGCTAATTTTGAGCAGAATTTATGAGAAATTAGGAGCTGAATTTGAGCAAATTGCAAAGACAGTATGAAAAGATATAAATCATTAATAAAAAGAGTAGGTTGTTTTCATGATAGAGAGTTTCTTAAACGTGACAGAGCTTTATTATTAGTATGATGATAAACAGAAATGATAAAAGTAAAAGCCTACGGCACCAGGAGTTCCCAGGCGGTCCCCCATCCAAGTACTACCCTGGCCCGACGGTGCTTAACTTCCGTGATCGGACGAGAACGGGTGTATTCACCGTGGTATGGTCGTAGGCATCAGCTAACCATTTTATATGGCTTCTATATTTAAAAGCATGTTTATTTCATCTATTAAAACTTAGACATTAGTTGGCATTTGCTAACTTTCGCTTACTAAGTAAGTAAGTAAGTAAGTAAGTAAGTAAGTAAGTAAGTAAGTAAGTAAGTAAGTAAGTAAGTAAGTAAGTATAAACAATAGACTACACTAGAAATTATTGTAGCTAAAAATTATTTCACACACACTATGAAAAAGGTTCAAGTTCATCTTAAAAGTTGTTCGCGATTTAAACACTTACTGTGTGCTCACCTATAAGTGTTTTTGTGTGTTTTAAAGTGTTCTTTCAATAATTTTTACTTTTATTTAGCAAAATGGAATTTTTTCTACAAACAACTAGCACACAGTTGGTTATAAAAATGTCTTTTTTTTATTATAACACCACAAGTAATAACAAATATTGTTTTTGGGGCGATATAAAGAAAACGAAATTTCACGGAAAAAAACACAAAAAACTAACAGTTCTATTTGTGTCTTTTGTCTTCGAATATCTGTATCGAAATAAATCAATTGGGAGGTCGTGAGTATTTGTCGGAAGTCGTTTATTCAATGGCGTCTTATGCGAAAGTTTCCGCTTCGGTTCATCCCGTCAGCGAACGAATTATCGAATTTAGAACTTATATGGATCCACGACAATCTGGTGTTTATCGTTATGTTAATGATCGTGCCAAGGAAATTAATGACAAAATTCTAGAGAAGGTTGGACGAAACAAAATCGAAAGCCTTATTTATCATCGTGATGGCAGATGGATTGCCGTTTTTAAGTCTGTAAAAGATGCCGAGGCAATGTCGCGTAACGAGATTACAGTTTCGGAATGTAAAATGCCAGTCTTCTTTAGAAAACGCGATGAATATGGTTTCTTAATAACTATTAAATGTGACCCAGTTATAGAAGACGAACAGCTTGTCGAAAAACTCCAACCGTACATCGAAAAGGTTTTATCGATTAAGCACTCAACATACGATTTTGATAACTCTATTAAAGATGGTCGTCGTTTGTTTAGAGTACAGCTCAAAGTTCTAGCGAGGGACATTCCGCACCATGTTGAAATAAATGGTGCTAGAATTTTGTTGAACTTTGCGGGAAAGGAGTTTTTATGTCGAATATGTCAAAATTTTCACGTACCAAAAGAGAATTGTTCGGCTGTTAACCCAGCTAAAATACGACCCAAAATCAGTAATGTAATACAGAAGTGTGATCAAAAGCAAGTTGATGACGTCAAAGCGATTAAAACTGCAACTTTCCAATTCACACCACCAACTCCTCTCAGCTCTACCAATACATTTTCAAGAGGAGAGGTAAATAATTTTGTTTATATAAAAAAGAAAGAAAATGTTTTTGATAGTTTAGGGAAAGAAGACCTCGAGTTACCAAGCGAAATAAAAAACAAAATCCTTGTAACACAAAAAGAATACAAATCGGCTTTTGACGCTGCAAGACAGCAGGAAAAGTCAATACATCCTGTTGAAGATTTAGTAATTGATGAAAATCCTTTCATTGATGTCGTGTCTAAAAAAACCAAAAATAAAGAAAAAAAGATTTTAAAGAAGAAAGAAGAAGGAGAAGTTTCAACAGAGAGCGATATCGAATACGAATCGGAAGTCGATATAACGATGGCAAGTAACGTTAGTGAACGTAAACGACTACACCCGCAAACACCGGTGAAAGAGAGACAGTATAATAAAGAAAAACGGAGCTTAAAACCGAAATGGATTACTTAAAAAAAGACTGTTTTGTGAGGGTTTCTTTATTTCGGTATGAGTTTTTATTTTATTTTTTTTTTACTAATTATATATTGAGGTTTTGCTCAATAGCTTTCACCTGATCTAAATATGAAAGGTTCCTCTTAAAAATATTTTAAACTAAGTAAGGAAAATCTTAATAAAAAATTTAAAAACTAATAAATAAAAACAAAAAACAAAAAAGAAAAATGGAAGTTTTAAAATTTTACACCTCAAACGTTAATGGATTAAATAACGGAATTAAGTTAAAAACAATTGTTAATAATTTCAAAAACAAGCCACATGACGTTTTTCTCATACAGGAAACTCATTTAAATATTAAAAATATTAATTTGTTAAAGAATATGTGGGAAGGTGATATTTTTTACTCACCGTCTGACACATCATTTACACGAGGAACTGCAATTCTGTTTAAAAATAATTACGATAAACCAATTTTATTAGGTAACGATTCGAGAGGCAATTATAACTACGTAGGTATAAAAATTAATGGTATAAATTATTTAATAATTAATGTTTACGCACCATCCGGTGGCGGAAATTCTCAAAAATTAAGAATAAATTTGTTTAAGGAATTAATTAATGAATTTAGTAATAAAGATTTAAATGATTTTCAAATTGTAATGGCTGGTGATTTTAATATGACTTTGTCTGATAAAGATAGATACCCAATCATGTTTAAAAGTGAATGTCCCTCGTGCAAAACATTAAAAACCCTTTTAAACGTCTTAGAAATTGAAGATACTTGGCGTGTTTTTAATCCTTACAAGCAAGAGTTTACTTTTGCAGCCACCAACGGTGTGTCCCGCTCTAGGCTGGACCGCTTTTATGTGAGTAAAAAATGTAGACAAAATATAAAAACATTTTTCGAGCCAACCATATTAACTGACCACTATAATGCTCAAGTAGTAGTTATAAATACAGGAGATTTTTTGCTCAAGTCAGAAATATGGATACTAAACAATAAACATTTAGAAAATATCCATTTTAATGCTCTTATAGAAGCGTTTTGGAATGAGTGGGGAGAGCAAAAGTATGCTTATGAAAATGTAAAGGATTGGTGGGAGACCGGTAAAGAAAAAATAAAAATAATTTCGAAAAAATATAGCAAAAAACTTAAACAAAAACAGAACAAAAAAGAATTTAAATTGATCAAATTATTAAAAAACGCAGCAAAAAAAATGCATATTAATCCAAATATGAAAAAGCTTTACGACGATTTAAAAATAAAACTTGAAAATATAGAAATAGAAAAAGCAAAAGGTGCGGCAATAAGAGCAAAAATTCAATGGAGGTTAGATGGAGAAAAATGCTCCAAATTTTTTTTCGGATTAGAGAAGCAAAAACTTGCCAAGCAATATGTCTCTGAAATTAATGGCAGAGACGGGCAGGTTAAAACTGACTCAAAAGAAATTTTATTAGAGTTTGAAAATTTTTATAGAAATTTATACAAATTTAAAGAAAACGACAAACCTTCTCAAGAGTTTTTGTTCTCAAACGCAAAAGTTCAAAAAGTTTCTAAGGAAGAAAACAAAATTTTAAAAAAAGAGATTTCTGAATGTGAGGTAAAACAAGCTCTAGGGCAAATGAAAAATAATAAGTCGCCCGGTTCAGACGGGCTAACTATAGAGTTTTATAAACATTTTTTCGGTTTGATTAAGAAAGAATTGATTGAAAGTTTAAATAACGCTTTGTTTACAGGCGAAATGACAAACTCGCAAAAGGAAGCATTAATTACATGTATTTTTAAAAAAGGAAACAAAAACGATATCGCTAACTGGAGACCCATATCTTTAACAAATGTAGATTATAAAATTTTAACAAAAGTTTTGGCCAACAGGCTCAGAGATGTTTTACCTAACATTATACATAGCAATCAAACTGCATGCATTAAAAACAGAACAATTTATTATAATCTAAGTTATACTAGAGACATTATTAGCATAGCTCAAAAATGCAAGCTAGACGCTTGCATCCTTTCAATAGATCAGGTGAAAGCTTTTGATAGGGTGGATAGAGCTTTTTTGTTTAAAAGTTTAGAACATTTTGGATTTGGAAAAGCTTTCACATCTTTTATAAAAACAATCTATAATAGTATAAATGCTAAAGTAAAAATAAACGGTTTGTTATCGGAAAAAATAGATATTTTAAGAGGAGTAAGGCAAGGTTGTCCTTTGTCAATGATACTATACATCATTCAGGCAGAAATTTTTTCATCTTATGTTAGGCAAAACGAAAATATTAAAGGAATTCGTGTCGAAGGTAGTGAAACAAAAATACAGCAATACGCTGACGACACCAATTTCTATCTAATAGGTGATGATTCCATTAGAGAGGTAGGAAAAGCCTTAAAACTAAACCAAAAAGCCACTGGCGCTAAAATAAATATTGCCAAATGCCAAGGCATATGGCTAGGCAAAAACATTTTTAAAGATAAGAGCGAGCACTTAAATTTCAATTGGGAGGAAAACGTTTTTAAAAGTCTAGGCGTTTTTTTCTCGAATAACGCAAACTTCAGGTACGAAACATACTGGGAGGAGCGTTTTTACAAAATGGAAAATTCTCTGCGAAAATGGGAAAAATACAACTTGTCGCTCAAGGGCAGAAAAACAGTAATAAATTCTTTAATCATTCCTCAAGCGCTGCATATGGCCTTTATAGCGCCCCTACCTAGTAAAGCAGTTTTGAATAAAATTGAATCAAAAATTAGTAATTTTTATTGGAGTGGCAAAATTTGTAAACTAAATAAAACAAAAACGCAACAAAAAATAAATGAGGGCGGCGCAGGAGTTAACTGTTTAATCAATAAACTTAAAGCAATTCAACTGCAATGGGTCAGTAAATTATTTAATGAAAATTTATGCGGTCCTTGGAAAGATGCAACAGTTTATATTTTAAATAGTCATAGAAATGCAAACCAAGGCAAACACATTTTTGAAACTATCCCTACTAAAATCAAACTATTACCCCCATTTTATTCTCAACTATTAGTTAATTGGCATAAATTAAAACAAAAACATGTTTTACCTCTAACCGATATTGAACAAATTTTAAATCAACCTCTCTTTTTTAATTCAATGGTAAAAACATTTCCAAATAAACATTTAACTCCAAGCGAAACCCACATTAAAAATGATATAATACTTGTAGCCGACATTACAAAAACATTTCAACCGGGTTTTTTAAATTACAGAAGCATAGGTTTAAGCGAAACAGAATTAGAAATTATTACAAAGGCGCTGCCAAGAAAATGGCATAAAAAAATTGTATCGGAATGTCAAAGTTATGATTTTAAAAAGTCTTCCTTTTATATTGCAAAAAGAAAAACAAAATATGAATATAAAAACCTAACTGTTTTAAATTTATACAAATTATTAAATAAACCAACAAAAACATTGAATTATAAATACTTTGAATGGAAAGATACTTTTGAAAGCATGAAAAATTTAAAAAAAGAAGATTGGAAGCGTTTCTTTATAAGACTTCATAAAAGAAATACTAACAATAAAGCGAGCGAAATTTTATTTAAAACTGCACATTTTATTTTGCCAACTAACGAAAGAATGTTTGATCTTAAAGTTAGAATAGACAAACTTTGCCCACAGTGCAAAACAAAAAATGAAAATACTGCACACATGATGTACGAATGTGATAAAGTACAGCCTTTAATTTTTTATGTCCTAGATATTTTAGATCAGCTCTACCCTAGCGAATACCCTCATGTTAACAATTTTAAGTTTATTTTTTTTGGTTACGAAAAAAACGCAGCCCAGAGATGTTTTGGGGCTTTACTATTGGAAGTTTTAATTTGTGAAATTTATTTTAATAGAATGAACAGTCAGTTTAAAAATATAATTTATACTAAGAAATATTTGCTAGAAAAATTTGAAAAAAAAGTGAAAAAATTGTTCATAAATGAATTAGAAATGCTGAAACAACAAAATAAAATGAAAAAACACATAAATGAAATAAGAAATATTTTTATAAACGGAAGATTGAATTTGATTTCAGATATTCGGGACTATTTCGAATAATTTTTACCTTTTCGTTTTTTATTCTTGTTGGTTTCTTTTTTTGGGTTTGTTATTTTTATTTTTTATTTTTACGGGTCCATTGGACATCTTTGTAATCGTTTTTTTCGTATTTTCGTTTAACCTTGTAAATTATTTATGAGGACGTCAGTATGGCAATTAGCCGGATGACGTAATAAATTACAATATAACAGTTCTATTTGTGTCTTTTGTCTTCGAATATCTGTATCGAAATAAATCAATTGGGAGGTCGTGAGTATTTGTCGGAAGTCGTTTATTCAATGGCGTCTTATGCGAAAGTTTCCGCTTCGGTTCATCCCGTCAGCGAACGAATTATCGAATTTAGAACTTATATGGATCCACGACAATCTGGTGTTTATCGTTATGTTAATGATCGTGCCAAGGAAATTAATGACAAAATTCTAGAGAAGGTTGGACGAAACAAAATCGAAAGCCTTACTTATCATCGTGATGGCAGATGGATTGCCGTTTTTAAGTCTGTAAAAGATGCCGAGGCAATGTCGCGTAACGAGATTACAGTTTCGGAATGTAAAATGCCAGTCTTCTTTAGAAAACGCGATGAATATGGTTTCTTAATAACTATTAAATGTGACCCAGTTATAGAAGACGAACAGCTTGTCGAAAAACTCCAACCGTACATCGAAAAGGTTTTATCGATTAAGCACTCAACATACGATTTTGATAACTCTATTAAAGATGGTCGTCGTTTGTTTAGAGTACAGCTCAAAGTTCTAGCGAGGGACATTCCGCACCATGTTGAAATAAATGGTGCTAGAATTTTGTTGAACTTTGCGGGAAAGGAGTTTTTATGTCGAATATGTCAAAATTTTCACGTACCAAAAGAGAATTGTTCGGCTGTTAACCCAGCTAAAATACGACCCAAAATCAGTAATGTAATACAGAAGTGTGATCAAAAGCAAGTTGATGACGTCAAAGCGATTAAAACTGCAACTTTCCAATTCACACCACCAACTCCTCTCAGCTCTACCAATACATTTTCAAGAGGAGAGGTAAATAATTTTGTTTATATAAAAAAGAAAGAAAATGTTTTTGATAGTTTAGGGAAAGAAGACCTCGAGTTACCAAGCGAAATAAAAAACAAAATCCTTGTAACACAAAAAGAATACAAATCGGCTTTTGACGCTGCAAGACAGCAGGAAAAGTCAATACATCCTGTTGAAGATTTAGTAATTGATGAAAATCCTTTCATTGATGTCGTGTCTAAAAAAACCAAAAATAAAGAAAAAAAGATTTTAAAGAAGAAAGAAGAAGGAGAAGTTTCAACAGAGAGCGATATCGAATACGAATCGGAAGTCGATATAACGATGGCAAGTAACGTTAGTGAACGTAAACGACTACACCCGCAAACACCGGTGAAAGAGAGACAGTATAATAAAGAAAAACGGAGCTTAAAACCGAAATGGATTACTTAAAAAAAGACTGTTTTGTGAGGGTTTCTTTATTTCGGTATGAGTTTTTATTTTATTTTTTTTTTACTAATTATATATTGAGGTTTTGCTCAATAGCTTTCACCTGATCTAAATATGAAAGGTTCCTCTTAAAAATATTTTAAACTAAGTAAGGAAAATCTTAATAAAAAATTTAAAAACTAATAAATAAAAACAAAAAACAAAAAAGAAAAATGGAAGTTTTAAAATTTTACACCTCAAACGTTAATGGATTAAATAACGGAATTAAGTTAAAAACAATTGTTAATAATTTCAAAAACAAGCCACATGACGTTTTTCTCATACAGGAAACTCATTTAAATATTAAAAATATTAATTTGTTAAAGAATATGTGGGAAGGTGATATTTTTTACTCACCGTCTGACACATCATTTACACGAGGAACTGCAATTCTGTTTAAAAATAATTACGATAAACCAATTTTATTAGGTAACGATTCGAGAGGCAATTATAACTACGTAGGTATAAAAATTAATGGTATAAATTATTTAATAATTAATGTTTACGCACCATCCGGTGGCGGAAATTCTCAAAAATTAAGAATAAATTTGTTTAAGGAATTAATTAATGAATTTAGTAATAAAGATTTAAATGATTTTCAAATTGTAATGGCTGGTGATTTTAATATGACTTTGTCTGATAAAGATAGATACCCAATCATGTTTAAAAGTGAATGTCCCTCGTGCAAAACATTAAAAACCCTTTTAAACGTCTTAGAAATTGAAGATACTTGGCGTGTTTTTAATCCTTACAAGCAAGAGTTTACTTTTGCAGCCACCAACGGTGTGTCCCGCTCTAGGCTGGACCGCTTTTATGTGAGTAAAAAATGTAGACAAAATATAAAAACATTTTTCGAGCCAACCATATTAACTGACCACTATAATGCTCAAGTAGTAGTTATAAATACAGGAGATTTTTTGCTCAAGTCAGAAATATGGATACTAAACAATAAACATTTAGAAAATATCCATTTTAATGCTCTTATAGAAGCGTTTTGGAATGAGTGGGGAGAGCAAAAGTATGCTTATGAAAATGTAAAGGATTGGTGGGAGACCGGTAAAGAAAAAATAAAAATAATTTCGAAAAAATATAGCAAAAAACTTAAACAAAAACAGAACAAAAAAGAATTTAAATTGATCAAATTATTAAAAAACGCAGCAAAAAAAATGCATATTAATCCAAATATGAAAAAGCTTTACGACGATTTAAAAATAAAACTTGAAAATATAGAAATAGAAAAAGCAAAAGGTGCGGCAATAAGAGCAAAAATTCAATGGAGGTTAGATGGAGAAAAATGCTCCAAATTTTTTTTCGGATTAGAGAAGCAAAAACTTGCCAAGCAATATGTCTCTGAAATTAATGGCAGAGACGGGCAGGTTAAAACTGACTCAAAAGAAATTTTATTAGAGTTTGAAAATTTTTATAGAAATTTATACAAATTTAAAGAAAACGACAAACCTTCTCAAGAGTTTTTGTTCTCAAACGCAAAAGTTCAAAAAGTTTCTAAGGAAGAAAACAAAATTTTAAAAAAAGAGATTTCTGAATGTGAGGTAAAACAAGCTCTAGGGCAAATGAAAAATAATAAGTCGCCCGGTTCAGACGGGCTAACTATAGAGTTTTATAAACATTTTTTCGGTTTGATTAAGAAAGAATTGATTGAAAGTTTAAATAACGTTTTGTTTACAGGCGAAATGACAAACTCGCAAAAGGAAGCATTAATTACATGTATTTTTAAAAAAGGAAACAAAAACGATATCGCTAACTGGAGACCCATATCTTTAACAAATGTAGATTATAAAATTTTAACAAAAGTTTTGGCCAACAGGCTCAGAGATGTTTTACCTAACATTATACATAGCAATCAAACTGCATGCATTAAAAACAGAACAATTTATTATAATCTAAGTTATACTAGAGACATTATTAGCATAGCTCAAAAATGCAAGCTAGACGCTTGCATCCTTTCAATAGATCAGGTGAAAGCTTTTGATAGGGTGGATAGAGCTTTTTTGTTTAAAAGTTTAGAACATTTTGGATTTGGAAAAGCTTTCACATCTTTTATAAAAACAATCTATAATAGTATAAATGCTAAAGTAAAAATAAACGGTTTGTTATCGGAAAAAATAGATATTTTAAGAGGAGTAAGGCAAGGTTGTCCTTTGTCAATGATACTATACATCATTCAGGCAGAAATTTTTTCATCTTATGTTAGGCAAAACGAAAATATTAAAGGAATTCGTGTCGAAGGTAGTGAAACAAAAATACAGCAATACGCTGACGACACCAATTTCTATCTAATAGGTGATGATTCCATTAGAGAGGTAGGAAAAGCCTTAAAACTAAACCAAAAAGCCACTGGCGCTAAAATAAATATTGCCAAATGCCAAGGCATATGGCTAGGCAAAAACATTTTTAAAGATAAGAGCGAGCACTTAAATTTCAATTGGGAGGAAAACGTTTTTAAAAGTCTAGGCGTTTTTTTCTCGAATAACGCAAACTTCAGGTACGAAACATACTGGGAGGAGCGTTTTTACAAAATGGAAAATTCTCTGCGAAAATGGGAAAAATACAACTTGTCGCTCAAGGGCAGAAAAACAGTAATAAATTCTTTAATCATTCCTCAAGCGCTGCATATGGCCTTTATAGCGCCCCTACCTAGTAAAGCAGTTTTGAATAAAATTGAATCAAAAATTAGTAATTTTTATTGGAGTGGCAAAATTTGTAAACTAAATAAAACAAAAACGCAACAAAAAATAAATGAGGGCGGCGCAGGAGTTAACTGTTTAATCAATAAACTTAAAGCAATTCAACTGCAATGGGTCAGTAAATTATTTAATGAAAATTTATGCGGTCCTTGGAAAGATGCAACAGTTTATATTTTAAATAGTCATAGAAATGCAAACCAAGGCAAACACATTTTTGAAACTATCCCTACTAAAATCAAACTATTACCCCCATTTTATTCTCAACTATTAGTTAATTGGCATAAATTAAAACAAAAACATGTTTTACCTCTAACCGATATTGAACAAATTTTAAATCAACCTCTCTTTTTTAATTCAATGGTAAAAACATTTCCAAATAAACATTTAACTCCAAGCGAAACCCACATTAAAAATGATATAATACTTGTAGCCGACATTACAAAAACATTTCAACCGGGTTTTTTAAATTACAGAAGCATAGGTTTAAGCGAAACAGAATTAGAAATTATTACAAAGGCGCTGCCAAGAAAATGGCATAAAAAAATTGTATCGGAATGTCAAAGTTATGATTTTAAAAAGTCTTCCTTTTATATTGCAAAAAGAAAAACAAAATATGAATATAAAAACCTAACTGTTTTAAATTTATACAAATTATTAAATAAACCAACAAAAACATTGAATTATAAATACTTTGAATGGAAAGATACTTTTGAAAGCATGAAAAATTTAAAAAAAGAAGATTGGAAGCGTTTCTTTATAAGACTTCATAAAAGAAATACTAACAATAAAGCGAGCGAAATTTTATTTAAAACTGCACATTTTATTTTGCCAACTAACGAAAGAATGTTTGATCTTAAAGTTAGAATAGACAAACTTTGCCCACAGTGCAAAACAAAAAATGAAAATACTGCACACATGATGTACGAATGTGATAAAGTACAGCCTTTAATTTTTTATGTCCTAGATATTTTAGATCAGCTCTACCCTAGCGAATACCCTCATGTTAACAATTTTAAGTTTATTTTTTTTGGTTACGAAAAAAACGCAGCCCAGAGATGTTTTGGGGCTTTACTATTGGAAGTTTTAATTTGTGAAATTTATTTTAATAGAATGAACAGTCAGTTTAAAAATATAATTTATACTAAGAAATATTTGCTAGAAAAATTTGAAAAAAAAGTGAAAAAATTGTTCATAAATGAATTAGAAATGCTGAAACAACAAAATAAAATGAAAAAACACATAAATAAAATAAGAAATATTTTTATAAACGAAAGATTGAATTTGATTTCAGATATTCGGGACTATTTCGAATAATTTTTACCTTTTCGTTTTTTATTCTTGTTGGTTTCTTTTTTTGGGTTTGTTATTTTTATTTTTTATTTTTACGGGTCCATTGGACATCTTTGTAATCGTTTTTTTCGTATTTTCGTTTAACCTTGTAAATTATTTATGAGGACGTCAGTATGGCAATTAGCCGGATGACGTAATAAATTACAATATAACAGTTCTATTTGTGTTAATAAGGTATGCTTCATAAAAGTTTGCCTCTCGTTTTCGATTTTCGGGGTTTCGGGCTTGGGTCTACTATAAAAAGAAAAAAATAGTCTAATTCTTGCTTGCGTTTCCTGAGAGCTCTTTTCTTAATGCATTTCTTTTTTGTTTTTCAGTAAGAAAAGTACCTTAGAAAGCTAATTTTGAGCAGAATTTATGAGAAATTAGGAGCTGAATTTGAGCAAATTGCAAAGACAGTATGAAAAGATATAAATCATTAATAAAAAGAGTAGGTTGTTTTCATGATAGAGAGTTTCTTAAACGTGACAGAGCTTTATTATTAGTATGATGATAAACAGAAATGATAAAAGTAAAAGCCTACGGCACCAGGAGTTCCCAGGCGGTCCCCCATCCAAGTACTACCCTGGCCCGACGGTGCTTAACTTCCGTGATCGGACGAGAACGGGTGTATTCACCGTGGTATGGTCGTAGGCATCAGCTAACCATTTTATATGGCTTCTATATTTAAAAGCATGTTTATTTCATCTATTAAAACTTAGACATTAGTTGGCATTTGCTAACTTTCGCTTACTAAGTAAGTAAGTAAGTAAGTAAGTAAGTAAGTAAGTAAGTAAGTAAGTAAGTAAGTAAGTAAGTAAGTAAGTAAGTATAAACAATAGACTACACTAGAAATTATTGTAGCTAAAAATTATTTCACACACACTATGAAAAAGGTTCAAGTTCATCTTAAAAGTTGTTCGCGATTTAAACACTTACTGTGTGCTCACCTATAAGTGTTTTTGTGTGTTTTAAAGTGTTCTTTCAATAATTTTTACTTTTATTTAGCAAAATGGAATTTTTTCTACAAACAACTAGCACACAGTTGGTTATAAAAATGTCTTTTTTTTATTATAACACCACAAGTAATAACAAATATTGTTTTTGGGGCGATATAAAGAAAACGAAATTTCACGGAAAAAAACACAAAAAACTAACAGTTCTATTTGTGTTAATAAGGTATGCTTCATAAAAGTTTGCCTCTCGTTTTCGATTTTCGGGGTTTCGGGCTTGGGTCTACTATAAAAAGAAAAAAATAGTCTAATTCTTGCTTGCGTTTCCTGAGAGCTCTTTTCTTAATGCATTTCTTTTTTGTTTTTCAGTAAGAAAAGTACCTTAGAAAGCTAATTTTGAGCAGAATTTATGAGAAATTAGGAGCTGAATTTGAGCAAATTGCAAAGACAGTATGAAAAGATATAAATCATTAATAAAAAGAGTAGGTTGTTTTCATGATAGAGAGTTTCTTAAACGTGACAGAGCTTTATTATTAGTATGATGATAAACAGAAATGATAAAAGTAAAAGCCTACGGCACCAGGAGTTCCCAGGCGGTCCCCCATCCAAGTACTACCCTGGCCCGACGGTGCTTAACTTCCGTGATCGGACGAGAACGGGTGTATTCACCGTGGTATGGTCGTAGGCATCAGCTAACCATTTTATATGGCTTCTATATTTAAAAGCATGTTTATTTCATCTATTAAAACTTAGACATTAGTTGGCATTTGCTAACTTTCGCTTACTAAGTAAGTAAGTAAGTAAGTAAGTAAGTAAGTAAGTAAGTAAGTAAGTAAGTAAGTAAGTAAGTAAGTATAAACAATAGACTACACTAGAAATTATTGTAGCTAAAAATTATTTCACACACACTATGAAAAAGGTTCAAGTTCATCTTAAAAGTTGTTCGCGATTTAAACACTTACTGTGTGCTCACCTATAAGTGTTTTTGTGTGTTTTAAAGTGTTCTTTCAATAATTTTTACTTTTATTTAGCAAAATGGAATTTTTTCTACAAACAACTAGCACACAGTTGGTTATAAAAATGTCTTTTTTTTATTATAACACCACAAGTAATAACAAATATTGTTTTTGGGGCGATATAAAGAAAACGAAATTTCACGGAAAAAAACACAAAAAACTAACAGTTCTATTTGTGTCTTTTGTCTTCGAATATCTGTATCGAAATAAATCAATTGGGAGGTCGTGAGTATTTGTCGGAAGTCGTTTATTCAATGGCGTCTTATGCGAAAGTTTCCGCTTCGGTTCATCCCGTCAGCGAACGAATTATCGAATTTAGAACTTATATGGATCCACGACAATCTGGTGTTTATCGTTATGTTAATGATCGTGCCAAGGAAATTAATGACAAAATTCTAGAGAAGGTTGGACGAAACAAAATCGAAAGCCTTACTTATCATCGTGATGGCAGATGGATTGCCGTTTTTAAGTCTGTAAAAGATGCCGAGGCAATGTCGCGTAACGAGATTACAGTTTCGGAATGTAAAATGCCAGTCTTCTTTAGAAAACGCGATGAATATGGTTTCTTAATAACTATTAAATGTGACCCAGTTATAGAAGACGAACAGCTTGTCGAAAAACTCCAACCGTACATCGAAAAGGTTTTATCGATTAAGCACTCAACATACGATTTTGATAACTCTATTAAAGATGGTCGTCGTTTGTTTAGAGTACAGCTCAAAGTTCTAGCGAGGGACATTCCGCACCATGTTGAAATAAATGGTGCTAGAATTTTGTTGAACTTTGCGGGAAAGGAGTTTTTATGTCGAATATGTCAAAATTTTCACGTACCAAAAGAGAATTGTTCGGCTGTTAACCCAGCTAAAATACGACCCAAAATCAGTAATGTAATACAGAAGTGTGATCAAAAGCAAGTTGATGACGTCAAAGCGATTAAAACTGCAACTTTCCAATTCACACCACCAACTCCTCTCAGCTCTACCAATACATTTTCAAGAGGAGAGGTAAATAATTTTGTTTATATAAAAAAGAAAGAAAATGTTTTTGATAGTTTAGGGAAAGAAGACCTCGAGTTACCAAGCGAAATAAAAAACAAAATCCTTGTAACACAAAAAGAATACAAATCGGCTTTTGACGCTGCAAGACAGCAGGAAAAGTCAATACATCCTGTTGAAGATTTAGTAATTGATGAAAATCCTTTCATTGATGTCGTGTCTAAAAAAACCAAAAATAAAGAAAAAAAGATTTTAAAGAAGAAAGAAGAAGGAGAAGTTTCAACAGAGAGCGATATCGAATACGAATCGGAAGTCGATATAACGATGGCAAGTAACGTTAGTGAACGTAAACGACTACACCCGCAAACACCGGTGAAAGAGAGACAGTATAATAAAGAAAAACGGAGCTTAAAACCGAAATGGATTACTTAAAAAAAGACTGTTTTGTGAGGGTTTCTTTATTTCGGTATGAGTTTTTATTTTATTTTTTTTTTACTAATTATATATTGAGGTTTTGCTCAATAGCTTTCACCTGATCTAAATATGAAAGGTTCCTCTTAAAAATATTTTAAACTAAGTAAGGAAAATCTTAATAAAAAATTTAAAAACTAATAAATAAAAACAAAAAACAAAAAAGAAAAATGGAAGTTTTAAAATTTTACACCTCAAACGTTAATGGATTAAATAACGGAATTAAGTTAAAAACAATTGTTAATAATTTCAAAAACAAGCCACATGACGTTTTTCTCATACAGGAAACTCATTTAAATATTAAAAATATTAATTTGTTAAAGAATATGTGGGAAGGTGATATTTTTTACTCACCGTCTGACACATCATTTACACGAGGAACTGCAATTCTGTTTAAAAATAATTACGATAAACCAATTTTATTAGGTAACGATTCGAGAGGCAATTATAACTACGTAGGTATAAAAATTAATGGTATAAATTATTTAATAATTAATGTTTACGCACCATCCGGTGGCGGAAATTCTCAAAAATTAAGAATAAATTTGTTTAAGGAATTAATTAATGAATTTAGTAATAAAGATTTAAATGATTTTCAAATTGTAATGGCTGGTGATTTTAATATGACTTTGTCTGATAAAGATAGATACCCAATCATGTTTAAAAGTGAATGTCCCTCGTGCAAAACATTAAAAACCCTTTTAAACGTCTTAGAAATTGAAGATACTTGGCGTGTTTTTAATCCTTACAAGCAAGAGTTTACTTTTGCAGCCACCAACGGTGTGTCCCGCTCTAGGCTGGACCGCTTTTATGTGAGTAAAAAATGTAGACAAAATATAAAAACATTTTTCGAGCCAACCATATTAACTGACCACTATAATGCTCAAGTAGTAGTTATAAATACAGGAGATTTTTTGCTCAAGTCAGAAATATGGATACTAAACAATAAACATTTAGAAAATATCCATTTTAATGCTCTTATAGAAGCGTTTTGGAATGAGTGGGGAGAGCAAGGACCCCCCATCCAAGTACTACCCTGGCCCATGGTGCTTAACTTCCGTGATCGGACGAGAACGGGTGTATTCACCGTGGTATGGTCGTAGGCATCAGCTAACCATTTTATATGGCTTCTATATTTAAAAGCATGTTTATTTCATCTATTAAAACTTAGGATTAGTCGCATTTGCTAACTTTCGCTTACTAAGTAAGTAAGTAAGTAAGTAAGTAAGTAAGTAAGTAAGTAAGTAAGTAAGTATAAACAATAGACTACACTAGAAATTATTGTAGCTAAAAATTATTTCACACACACTATGAAAAAGGTTCAAGTTCATCTTGAAAAGTTGTTCGCGATTTAAACACTTACTGTGTGCTCACCTATACTTGTTTTTGTGTGTTTTAAAGTGTTCTTTCAATAATTTTTACTTTTATTTAGCAAAATGGAATTTTTTCTACAAACAACTAGCACACAGTTGGTTATAAAAATGTCTATTTTTTATTATAACACCACAAGTAATAACAAATATTGTTTTTGGGGCGATATAAAGAAAACGAAATTTCACGGAAAAAACACAAAAAAAACTAACAGTTCTATTTGTGTTAATAAGGTATGCTTCATAAAAGTTTGCCTCTCGTTTTCGATTTTCGGGGTTTCGGGCTTGGGTCTACTATAAAAAAAGAAAAAAATAGTCTAATTCTTGCTTGCGTTTCCTGAGAGCTCTTTTCTTAATGCATTTCTTTTTTGTTTTTCAGTAAGAAAAGTACCTTAGAAAGCTAATTTTGAGCAGAATTTATGAGAAATTAGGAGCTGAATTTGAGCAAATTGCAAAGACAGTATGAAAAGATATAAATCATTAATAAAGCTATAGTAAGAGGTTGTTTTCATGATAGAGAGTTTCTTAAACGTGACAGAGCTTTATTATTAGTATGATGATAAACAGAAATGATAAAAGTAAAAGCCTACGGCACCAGGAGTTCCCAGGCGGTCCCCCATCCAAGTACTACCCTGGCCCGACGGTGCTTAACTTCCGTGATCGGACGAGAACGGGTGTATTCACCGTGGTATGGTCGTAGGCATCAGCTAACCATTTTATATGGCTTCTATATTTAAAAGCATGTTTATTTCATCTATTAAAACTTAGACATTAGTTGGCATTTGCTAACTTTCGCTTACTAAGTAAGTAAGTAAGTAAGTAAGTAAGTAAGTAAGTAAGTAAGTAAGTAAGTAAGTAAGTATAAACAATAGACTACACTAGAAATTATTGTAGCTAAAAATTATTTCACACACACTATGAAAAAGGTTCAAGTTCATCTTAAAAGTTGTTCGCGATTTAAACACTTACTGTGTGCTCACCTATAAGTGTTTTTGTGTGTTTTAAAGTGTTCTTTCAATAATTTTTACTTTTATTTAGCAAAATGGAATTTTTTCTACAAACAACTAGCACACAGTTGGTTATAAAAATGTCTTTTTTTTATTATAACACACAAGTAATAACAAATATTGTTTTTGGGGCGATATAAAGAAAACGAAATTTCACGGAAAAAAACACAAAAAACTAACAGTTCTATTTGTGTTAGTAAAGGTATGCTTCATAAAAGTTTGCCTCTCGTTTTCGATTTTCGGGGTTTCGGGCTTGGGTCTACTATAAAAAGAAAAAAATAGTCTAATTCTTGCTTGCGTTTCCTGAGAGCTCTTTTCTTAATGCATTTCTTTTTTGTTTTTCAGTAAGAAAAGTACCTTAGAAAGCTAATTTTGAGCAGAATTTATGAGAAATTAGGAGCTGAATTTGAGCAAATTGCAAAGACAGTATGAAAAGATATAAATCATTAATAAAAAGAGTAGGTTGTTTTCATGATAGAGAGTTTCTTAAACGTGACAGAGCTTTATTATTAGTATGATGATAAACAGAAATGATAAAGTAAAAGCCTACGGCACCAGGAGTTCCCAGGCGGCCCCCCATCCAAGTACTACCCTGGCCCGACGGTGCTTAACTTCCGTGATCGGACGAGAACGGGTGTATTCACCGTGGTATGGTCGTAGGCATCAGCTAACCATTTTATATGGCTTCTATATTTAAAAGCATGTTTATTTCATCTATTAAAACTTAGACATTAGTTGGCATTTGCTAACTTTCGCTTACTAAGTAAGTAAGTAAGTAAGTAAGTAAGTAAGTAAGTAAGTAAGTAAGTAAGTATAAACAATAGACTACACTAGAAATTATTGTAGCTAAAAATTATTTCACACACACTATGAAAAAGGTTCAAGTTCATCTTAAAGTTGTTCGCGATTTAAACACTTACTGTGTGCTCACCTATAAGTGTTTTTGTGTGTTTTAAAGTGTTCTTTCAATAATTTTTACTTTTATTTAGCAAAATGGAATTTTTTCTACAAACAACTAGCACACAGTTGGTTATAAAAATGTCTTTTTTTTATTATAACACCACAAGTAATAATAAATATTGTTTTTGGGTGATATAAAGAAAACGAAATTTCACGGAAAAAAACACAACAAAACTAACAGTTCTATTTGTGTTAATAAGGTATGCTTCATAAAAGTTTGCCTCTCGTTTTCGATTTTCGGGGTTTCGGGCTTGGGTCTACTATAAAAAGAAAAAAATAGTCTAATTCTTGCTTGCGTTTCCTGAGAGCTCTTTTAATGCATTTCTTTTTTGTTTTTCAGTAAGAAAAGTACCTTAGAAAGCTAATTTTGAGCAGAATTTATGAGAAATTAGGAGCTGAATTTGAGCAAATTGCAAAGACAGTATGAAAAGATATAAATCATTAATAAAAAGAGTAGGTTGTTTTCATGATAGAGAGTTTCTTAAACGTGACAGAGCTTTATTATTAGTATGATGATAAACAGAAATGATAAAAGTAAAAGCCTACGGCACCAGGAGTTCCCAGGCGGTCCCCCATCAAGTACTACCCGGCCCGACGGTGCTTAACTTCCGTGATCGGACGAGAACGGGTGTATTCACCGTGGTATGGTCGTAGGCATCAGCTAACCATTTTATATGGCTTCTATATTTAAAAGCATGTTTATTTCATCTATTAAAACTTAGACATTAGTTGGCATTTGCTAACTTTCGCTTACTAAGTAAGTAAGTAAGTAAGTAAGTAAGTAAGTAAGTAAGTAAGTAAGTAAGTAAGTATAAACAATAGACTACACTAGAAATTATTGTAGCTAAAAATTATTTCACACACACTATGAAAAAGGTTCAAGTTCATCTTAAAAGTTGTTGTGATTTAAACACTTACTGTGTGCTCACCTATAAGTGTTTTTGTGTGTTTTAAAGTGTTCTTTCAATAATTTTTACTTTTATTTAGCAAAATGGAATTTTTTCTACAAACAACTAGCACACAGTTGGTTATAAAAATGTCTTTTTTTTATTATAACACCACAAGTAATAACAAATATTGTTTTTGGGGCGATATAAAGAAAACGAAATTTCACGGAAAAAAAACACAAAAAACTAACAGTTCTATTTGTGTTAATAAGGTATGCTTCATAAAAGTTTGCCTCTCGTTTTCGATTTTCGGGGTTCGGCCTCGGGTCTACTATAAAAAGAAAAAAATAGTCTAATTCTTGCTTGCGTTTCCTGAGAGCTCTTTTCTTAATGCATTTCTTTTTTGTTTTTCAGTAAGAAAAGTACCTTAGAAAGCTAATTTTGAGCAGAATTTATGAGAAATTAGGAGCTGAATTTGAGCAAATTGCAAAGACAGTATGAAAAGATATAAATCATTAATAAAAAGAGTAGGTTGTTTTCATGATAGAGAGTTTCTTAAACGTGACAGAGCTTTATTATTAGTATGATGATAAACAGAAATGATAAAAAGCAAAAGCTGACGGCACCAGGAGTTCCCAGGCGGTCCCCCATCCAAGTACTACCCTGGCCCGACGGTGCTTAACTTCCGTGATCGGACGAGAACGGGTGTATTCACCGTGGTATGGTCGTAGGCATCAGCTAACCATTTTATATGGCTTCTATATTTAAAAGCATGTTTATTTCATCTATTAAAACTTAGACATTAGTTGGCATTTGCTAACTTTCGCTTACTAAGTAAGTAAGTAAGTAAGTAAGTAAGTAAGTAAGTAAGTAAGTAAGTAAGTATAAACAATAGACTACACTAGAAATTATTGTAGCTAAAAATTATTTGACACACACTATGAAAAAGGTTCAAGTTCATCTTAAAAGTTGTTCGCGATTTAAACACTTACTGTGTGCTCACCTATAAGTGTTTTTGTGTGTTTTAAAGTGTTCTTTCAATAATTTTTACTTTTATTTAGCAAAATGGAATTTTTTCTACAAACAACTAGCACACAGTTGGTTATAAAAATGTCTTTTTTTTATTATAACACCACAAGTAATAACAAATATTGTTTTTGGGGCGATATAAAGAAAACGAAATTTCACGGAAAAAAACACAAAAAACTAACAGTTCTATTTGTGTTAATAAGGTATGCTTCATAAAAGTTTGCCTCTCGTTTTCGATTTTCGGGGTTTCGGGCTTGGGTCTACTATAAAAAGAAAAAAATAGTCTAATTCTTGCTTGCGTTTCCTGAGAGCTCTTTTCTTAATGCATTTCTTTTTTGTTTTTCAGTAAGAAAAGTACCTTAGAAGCTAATTTTGAGCAGAATTTATGAGAAATTAGGAGCTGAATTTGAGCAAATTGCAAAGACAGTATGAAAAGATATAAATCATTAATAAAAAGAGTAGGTTGTTTTCATGATAGAGAGTTTCTTAAACGTGACAGAGCTTTATTATTAGTATGATGATAAACAGAAATGATAAAAGTAAAAGCCTACGGCACCAGGAGTTCCCAGGCGGTCCCCCATCCAAGTACTACCCTGGCCCGACGGTGCTTAACTTCCGTGATCGGACGAGAACGGGTGTATTCACCGTGGTATGGTCGTAGGCATCAGCTAACCATTTTATATGGCTTCTATATTTAAAAGCATGTTTATTTCATCTATTAAAACTTAGACATTAGTTGGCATTTGCTAACTTTCGTTACTTAAGTAAGTAAGTAAGTAAGTAAGTAAGTAAGTAAGTAAGTAAGTAAGTAAGTATAAACAATAGACTACACTAGAAATTATTGTAGCTAAAAATTATTTCACACACACTATGAAAAAGGTTCAAGTTCATCTTAAAAGTTGTTCGCGATTTAAACACTTACTGTGTGCTCACCTATAAGTGTTTTTGTGTGTTTTAAAGTGTTCTTTCAATAATTTTTACTTTTATTTAGCAAAATGGAATTTTTTCTACAAACAACTAGCACACAGTTGGTTATAAAAATGTCTTTTTTTTATTATAACACCACAAGTAATAACAAATATTGTTTTTGGGGCGATATAAAGAAAACGAAATTTCACGGAAAAAAACACAAAAAACTAACAGTTCTATTTGTGTTAATAAGGTATGCTTCATAAAAGTTTGCCTCTCGTTTTCGATTTTCGGGGTTTCGGGCTTGGGTCACGATAAAAAGAAACAAAATAGTCTAATTCTTGCTTGCGTTTCCTGAGAGCTCTTTTCTTAATGCATTTCTTTTTTGTTTTTCAGTAAGAAAAGTACCTTAGAAAGCTAATTTTGAGCAGAATTTATGAGAAATTAGGAGCTGAATTTGAGCAAATTGCAAAGACAGTATGAAAAGATATAAATCATTAATAAAAAGAGTAGGTTGTTTTCATGATAGAGAGTTTCTTAAACGTGACAGAGCTTTATTATTAGTATGATGATAAACAGAAATGATAAGAAGAAAAGCCTACGGCACCAGGAGTTCCCAGGCGGTCCCCCATCCAAGTACTACCCTGGCCCGACGGTGCTTAAACTTCCGTGATCGGACGAGAACGGGTGTATTCACCGTGGTATGGTCGTAGGCATCAGCTAACCATTTTATATGGCTTCTATATTTAAGCATGTTTATTTCATCTATTAAAACTTAGACATTAGTTGGCATTTGCTAACTTTCGCTTACTAAGTAAGTAAGTAAGTAAGTAAGTAAGTAAGTAAGTAAGTAAGTAAGTAAAGTAAGTATAAACAATAGACTACACTAGAAATTATTGTAGCTAAAAATTATTTCACACACACTATGAAAAAGGTTCAAGTTCATCTTAAAAGTTGTTCGCGATTTAAACACTTACTGTGTGCTCACCTATAAGTGTTTTTGTGTGTTTTAAAGTGTTCTTTCAATAATTTTTACTTTTATTTAGCAAAATGGAATTTTTTCTACAAACAACTAGCACACAGTTGGTTATAAAAATGTCTTTTTTTTATTATAACACCACAAGTAATAACAAATATTGTTTTTGGGGCGATATAAAGAAAACGAAATTTCACGGAAAAAAAACACAAAAAACTAACAGTTCTATTTGTGTTAATAAGATATGCTTCATAAAAGTTTGCCTCTCGTTTTCGATTTTCGGGGTTTCGGGCTTGGGTCGACGATAAAAAGAAAAAAATAGTCTAATTCTTGCTTGCGTTTTCCTGAGAGCTCTTTTCTTAATGCATTTCTTTTTTGTTTTTCAGTAAGAAAAGTACCTTAGAAAGCTAATTTTGAGCAGAATTTATGAGAAATTAGGAGCTGAATTTGAGCAAATTGCAAAGACAGTATGAAAAGATATAAATCATTAATAAAAAGAGTAGGTTGTTTTCATGATAGAGAGTTTCTTAAACGTGACAGAGCTTTATTATTAGTATGATGATAAACAGAAATGATAAAAGTAAAAGCCTACGGCACCAGGAGTTCCCAGGCGGTCCCCCATCCAAGTACTACCCTGGCCCGACGGTGCTTAACTTCCGTGATCGGACGAGAACGGGTGTATTCACCGTGGTATGGTCGTAGGCATCAGCTAACCATTTTATATGGCTTCTATATTTAAAAGCATGTTTATTTCATCTATTAAAACTTAGACATTAGTTGGCATTTGCTAACTTTCGCTTACTAAGTAAGTAAGTAAGTAAGTAAGTAAGTAAGTAAGTAAGTAAGTAAGTAAGTAAGTATAAACAATAGACTCACACTAGAAATTATTGTAGCTAAAAATTATTTCACACACACTATGAAAAAGGTTCAAGTTCATCTTAAAAGTTGTTCGCGATTTCAGACACTTACTGTGTGCTCACCTATAAGTGTTTTTGTGTGTTTTAAAGTGTTCTTTCAATAATTTTTACTTTTATTTAGCAAAATGGAATTTTTTCTACAAACAACTAGCACACAGTTGGTTATAAAAATGCTTTTTTTTATTATAACACCACAAGTAATAACAAATATTGTTTTTGGGGCGATATAAAGAAAACGAAATTTCACGGAAACACAAAAAACTAACAGTTCTATTTGTGTTAATAAGGTATGCTTCATAAAAGTTTGCCTCTCGTTTTCGATTTTCGGGGTTTCGGGCTTGGGTCTACTATAAAAGAAAAAAATAGTCTAATTCTTGCTTGCGTTTCCTGAGAGCTCTTTTCTTAATGCATTTCTTTTTTGTTTTTCAGTAAGAAAAGTACCTTAGAAAGCTAATTTTGAGCAGAATTTATGAGAAATTAGGAGCTGAATTTGAGCAAATTGCAAAGACAGTATGAAAAGATATAAATCATTAATAAAAAGAGTAGGTTGTTTTCATGATAGAGAGTTTCTTAAACGTGACAGAGCTTTATTATTAGTATGATGATAAACAGAAATGATAAAAGTAAAAGCCTACGGCACCAGGAGTTCCCAGGCGGTCCCCCATCCAAGTATGACCCTGGCCCGACGGTGCTTAACTTCCGTGATCGGACGAGAACGGTGTATTCACCGTGGTATGGTCGTAGGCATCAGCTAACCATTTTATATGGCTTCTATATTTAAAAGCATGTTTATTTCATCTATTAAAACTTAGACATTAGTTGGCATTTGCTAACTTTCGCTTACTAAGTAAGTAAGTAAGTAAGTAAGTAAGTAAGTAAGTAAGTAAGTAAGTAAGTAAGTAAGTAAGTAAGTAAGTAAGTAAGTAAGTAAGTAAGTATAAACAATAGACTACACTAGAAATTATTGTAGCTAAAAATTATTTCACACACACTATGAAAAAGGTTCAAGTTCATCTTAAAAGTTGTTCGCGATTTAAACACTTACTGTGTGCTCACCTATAAGTGTTTTTGTGTGTTTTAAAGTGTTCTTTCAATAATTTTTACTTTTATTTAGCAAAATGGAATTTTTTCTACAAACAACTAGCACACAGTTGGTTATAAAAATGTCTTTTTTTTTATTATAACACCACAAGTAATAACAAATATTGTTTTTGGGGCGATATAAAGAAAACGAAATTTCACGGAAAAAAACACAAAAAACTAACAGTTCTATTTGTGTTAATAAGGTATGCTTCATAAAAGTTTGCCTCTCGTTTTCGATTTTCGGGGTTTCGGGCTTGGGTCTACTATAAAAAGAAAAAAATAGTCTAATTCTTGCTTGCGTTTCCTGAGAGCTCTTTTCTTAATGCATTTCTTTTTTGTTTTTCAGTAAGAAAAGTACCTTAGAAAGCTAATTTTGAGCAGAATTTATGAGAAATTAGGAGCTGATTTTGAGCAAATTGCAAAGACAGTATGAAAAGATATAAATCATTAATAAAAAGAGTAGGTTGTTTTCATGATAGTAGAGTTTCTTAAACGTGACAGAGCTTTATTATTAGTATGATGATAAACAGAAATGATAAAAGTAAAAGCCTACGGCACCAGGAGTTCCCAGGCGGTCCCCCATCCAAGTACTACCCTGGCCCGACGGTGCTTAACTTCCGTGATCGGACGAGAACGGGTGTATTCACCGTGGTATGGTCGTAGGCATCAGCTAACCATTTTATATGGCTTCTATATTTAAAAGCATGTTTATTTCATCTATTAAAACTTAGACATTAGTTGGCATTTGCTAACTTTCGCTTACTAAGTAAGTAAGTAAGTAAGTAAGTAAGTAAGTAAGTAAGTAAGTAAGTAAGTATAAACAATAGACTACACTAGAAATTATTGTAGCTAAAAATTATTTCACACACACTATGAAAAAGGTTCAAGTTCATCTTAAAAGTTGTTCGCGATTTAAACACTTACTGTGTGCTCACCTATAAGTGTTTTTGTGTGTTTTAAAGTGTTCTTTCAATAATTTTTACTTTTATTTAGCAAAATGGAATTTTTTCTACAAACAACTAGCACACAGTTGGTTATAAAAATGTCTTTTTTTTATTATAACACCACAAGTAATAACAAATATTGTTTTTGGGGCGATATAAAGAAAACGAAATTTCACGGAAAAAAACACAAAAAACTAACAGTTCTATTTGTGTTAATAAGGTATGCTTCATAAAAGTTTGCCTCTCGTTTTCGATTTTCGGGGTTTCGGGCTTGGGTCTACTATAAACAAAAATAGTCTAATTCTTGCTTGCGTTTCCTGAGAGCTCTTTTCTTAATGCATTTCTTTTTTGTTTTTCAGTAAGAAAAGTACCTTAGAAAGCTAATTTTGAGCAGAATTTATGAGAAATTAGGAGCTGAATTTGAGCAAATTGCAAAGACAGTATGAAAAGATATAAATCATTAATAAAAAGAGTAGGTTGTTTTCATGATAGAGAGTTTCTTAAACGTGACAGAGCTTTATTATTAGTATGATGATAAACAGAAATGATAAAAGTAAAAGCCTACGGCACCAGGAGTTCCCAGGCGGTCCCCCATCCAAGTACTACCCTGGCCCGACGGTGCTTAACTTCCGTGATCGGACGAGAACGGGTGTATTCACCGTGGTATGGTCGTAGGCATCAGCTAACCATTTTATATGGCTTCTATATTTAAAAGCATGTTTATTTCATCTATTAAAACTTAGACATTAGTTGGCATTTGCTAACTTTCGCTTACTAAGTAAGTAAGTAAGTAAGTAAGTAAGTAAGTAAGTAAGTAAGTAAGTAAGTAAGTAAGTAAGTAAGTAAGTAAGTAAGTAAGTAAGTATAAACAATAGACTACACTAGAAATTATTGTAGCTAAAAATTATTTCACACACACTATGAAAAAGGTTCAAGTTCATCTTAAAAGTTGTTCGCGATTTAAACACTTACTGTGTGCTCACCTATAAGTGTTTTTGTGTGTTTTAAAGTGTTCTTTCAATAATTTTTACTTTTATTTAGCAAAATGGAATTTTTTCTACAAACAACTAGCACACAGTTGGTTATAAAAATGTCTTTTTTTTATTATAACACCACAAGTAATAACAAATATTGTTTTTGGGGCGATATAAAGAAAACGAAATTTCACGGAAAAAAACACAAAAAACTAACAGTTCTATTTGTGTTAATAAGGTATGCTTCATAAAAGTTTGCCTCTCGTTTTCGATTTTCGGGGTTTCGGGCTTGGTGTTATGATAAAAGAAAAAAAGAGTCCGGTCTCTGCTTGCGTTTCCTGAGAGCTCTTTTCTTAATGCATTTCTTTTTTGTTTTTCAGTAAGAAAAGTACCTTAGAAAGCTAATTTTGAGCAGAATTTATGAGAAATTAGGAGCTGAATTTGAGCAAATTGCAAAGACAGTATGAAAAGATATAAATCATTAATAAAAAGAGTAGGTTGTTTTCATGATAGAGAGTTTCTTAAACGTGACAGAGCTTTATTATTAGTATGATGATAAACAGAAATGATAAAAGTAAAAGCCTACGGCACCAGGAGTTCCCAGGCGGTCCCCCATCCAAGTACTACCCTGGCCCGACGGTGCTTAACTTCCGTGATCGGACGAGAACGGGTGTATTCACCGTGGTATGGTCGTAGGCATCAGCTAACCATTTTATATGGCTTCTATATTTAAAAGCATGTTTATTTCATCTATTAAAACTTAGACATTAGTTGGCATTTGCTAACTTTCGCTTACTAAGTAAGTAAGTAAGTAAGTAAGTAAGTAAGTAAGTAAGTAAGTAAGTAAGTATAAACAATAGACTACACTAGAAATTATTGTAGCTAAAATTATTTCACACACACTATGAAAAAGGTTCAAGTTCATCTTAAAAGTTGTTCGCGATTTAAACACTTACTGTGTGCTCACCTATAAGTGTTTTTGTGTGTTTTAAAGTGTTCTTTCAATAATTTTTACTTTTATTTAGCAAAATGGAATTTTTTCTACAAACAACTAGCACACAGTTGGTTATAAAAATGTCTTTTTTTTATTATAACACCACAAGTAATAACAAATATTGTTTTTGGGGCGATATAAGAAAACGAAATTTCACGGAAAAAAACACAAAAAACTAACAGTTCTATTTGTGTTAATAAGGTATGCTTCATAAAAGTTTGCCTCTCGTTTTCGATTTTCGGGGTTTCGGGCTTGGGTCTACTATAAAAAGAAAAAAATAGTCTAATTCTTGCTTGCGTTTCCTGAGAGCTCTTTTCTTAATGCATTTCTTTTTTGTTTTTCAGTAAGAAAAGTACCTTAGAAAGCTAATTTTGAGCAGAATTTATGAGAAATTAGGAGCTGAATTTGAGCAAATTGCAAAGACAGTATGAAAAGATATAAATCATTAATAAAAAGAGTAGGTTGTTTTCATGATAGAGAGTTTCTTAAACGTGACAGAGCTTTATTATTAGTATGATGATAAACAGAAATGATAAAAATAAGCCTACGGCACCAGGAGTTCCCAGGCGGTCCCCCATCCAAGTACTACCCTGGCCCGACGGTGCTTAACTTCCGTGATTGGACCAGAACGGTGTATTCACCGTGGTATGGTCGTAGGCATCAGCTAACCATTTTATATGGCTTCTATATTTAAAAGCATGTTTATTTCATCTATTAAAACTTAGACATTAGTTGGCATTTGCTAACTTTCGCTTACTAAGTAAGTAAGTAAGTAAGTAAGTAAGTAAGTAAGTAAGTAAGTAAGTAAGTAAGTAAGTAAGTATAAACAATAGACTACACTAGAAATTATTGTAGCTAAAAATTATTTCACACACACTATGAAAAAGGTTCAAGTTCATCTTAAAAGTTGTTCGCGATTTAAACACTTACTGTGTGCTCACCTATAAGTGTTTTTGTGTGTTTTAAAGTGTTCTTTCAATAATTTTTACTTTTATTTAGCAAAATGGAATTTTTTCTACAAACAACTAGCACACAGTTGGTTATAAAAATGTCTTTTTTTTATTATAACACCACAAGTAATAACAAATATTGTTTTTGGGGCGATATAAAGAAAACGAAATTTCACGGAAAAAAACACAAAAAACTAACAGTTCTATTTGTGTTAATAAGGTA